>NC_135155.1:2424242-2727272 GCF_050948215.1 Halictus rubicundus
ATTATTTAAACGATTGTTTAAGCAAATAGATTTGTATTATTTAAACAGATGTTTACATAGGTAAATGTTTATTATTTAAATGACTGTTTAATAAATGAATTTTTATTATTTAATCAGGTCTTTCAACCGATACATTTTTATTACTTAAACGATTGTTTAAACAAATAAATTTTTATTATTGAAACAAATGTTTAAACCAATACATTTTTATTACTTACACGGTTGTTTAAACAAATAAATTTTTATTATTGAAACAAATGTTTAAACCAATACATTTTTATTATTTAAACAATTGTTTAAACAAATAAATTTTTATTATTGAAACAAATGTTTAAACCAGTACATTTTTATTACTTAAAATATTGTTTAAACAAACACATTTTTATTACTTAAACAATTTACGTCACCTTTTGCAATGAGTAAAAGTCTTTATAATAAAAGGAAATGTCATTGGGTTTCACCATCGGTACTCTGCTGGATATTAAGGTATTGAGACAATTTTATAAAGAACTCTTTAGATTATGTATTATGTACAGGTATACATACATAGGCATTGCATGCTATGGCATTTTTCTGTCTACGGTTCTGAATTACCGACTCTGTAGAATATGCAGAAATTTAGAATCAAAGACATCGATGATTTAAATTATCTGGAACAGTACTAAATAAATAACAAGTTAACCATTGAAACAATGAATTAAAAAATTATTACTGAAAATATATATTTATGACGACAATTATCAGTGGATAGGCATAATTTTTTAACGAAGTGTACTGCAAATTTCATGCTGATATCTCTTACGGTTCAACATTTATTGTAAAATGTCACGAAATTTCTCGACCCAGCACAGTGTCCGGCCGTCCAAGGCTGTGTATCGCGATGCAGCATTCGCTTCAGATAATTTTAATTTCGTTAATTTTTAAATGTTCATCTTTTTAAAAAACAGGTCTGTAAAGAGGACACTTGGGGCTATATCCTCATTTTTTTGCAAATTTTTAAAAAGTTCCCTTCTATGAAAAGATTGCATTTGTTGAAAACAACGCACACCTTCGGCCAAAAAGAAAGTAACACATGTTTCGTTCTTCTACTCTCGGAATCATTCGGCAGGGATCGACGTCTGTCGTTGCACACATATACATATGCATATCGTCGCCTGTGATTGCACATATATATGCATATATTTGTAGCCGCTTCGACTGCGGCGAACGTAGATAGAAAAGGACAGCATGCAAACACGGCCGCGTGGCCGAAGGCGCTAGAAAAAGGCAGCACAACCCGATGATATTATTATTCGATTTGTACCGTGTTTGGGCTTATTTTGTTCAGGAAAACATTTTCAATCGGTAGGTAATGATATCATTATGGTAACGTTAATAAGAAATAATATTAGGTATAGTTGGTAAACGCCAATACGCTACTGGTTACAATGTTGCCTCTGATACTGAATCACGACCATATGGAGCGTCGCGTCATGTGCCGCCTGGAGACAACAATGTAAGCGTTTCACCATCACTTATTAATAACAATAAAATGTGTGTTACAATTCATAATTCTGCCATGGGAACATTATTAATCGATTGCAAATAGTTTGCTGATGAAAACAAGTCTAAACACGTCACAAATCTGATAAGTTAGACGGTGCCAGTATTGAAACGTTTCCTTCGAAGTTTATCAACGAATTTTATTTCACTAGCTGACCGTTCCATTTCGATAGAGTCCGCTGCCGTACCAGAGCATGTTCTACAGAGTCGGTAATTCAGAACCGTAGACAGAAAAATGCCATAGCATACAATGCCTACATATGTACGTGTACCTGTACATAATACATAATCTAAAGAGTTCTTTATAAAATTGTCTTAATAACTTAACATCCAGCAGAGTACCAATGGTGAAACCCAATGACATTTCCTTTTCTTATAAAGAGTTTTACTCACTGCAAAACGTGACGTAAATTGTTTAAGTAATAAAAATGTGTTTGTTTAAACAATATTTTAAGTAATAAAAATGTACTGGTTTAATCATTTGTTTCAATAATACAAATGTACTGGTTCAAACATTTGTTTTAATAAAAAAAATTTATTTGTTTAAACAATCGTTTAAATAATAAAAATTTAATTGTGAAAACTAGCGTTTAACTAGTAAAAATGTATTGGTGCAAACATTTGTTGCAATAAAAATTTATTTGTTTAAACGATTGTTTAAATAATAAAAATTTATTTGTGTAAACTAGCGTTTAACTAGTAAAAATGTACTGGTGCAAACATTTGTTTCAATAATAAAAATTTATTTGTTTAAACAATTGTTTAAATAATACAAATTTATTTGTGTTAGCTAGCGTTTAACTAGTAAAAATGTACTGGTGTAAACATTTGTTTCAATAACAAAAATTTATTTGTTTAAACAATTGTTTAAATAATAAAAATTTATTTATGTAAACAAGCGTTAAAAGTTTAAACGATAAAAAGTGTTCGATTATTAATGGTAGTCACTGTACCGTGGTACGTATTATGGCTTGGCAACGTCGGATAAAAAAGTCGGCCATCCGAACATCGAATACAATTTCGAATAAAAGATACATTTCATTTTCATCTCTGCCAAATACTCGTCCCGAATAAATCCTCAAATAAATCGTCTGGCCACATCGAGCTTCGGATATCGAATAAAAGTTACGAATAAATTTCGCCGCGACATCTGCCTTCGAATACATTCTGAAATTAATTTTTATTCGACGCCTAAAATCGTTCGGATGGTCGGCGGACGCCGAGTATCTACAAATAAATCCGTCGAATAAATGGGGGCGTTGCAATCGACCATCCGAATAAATCCTGAACATAGCCAGAAAATCATCCGGAGGCACGTCGAATACAAATCTCGAAACCAGACGCTCGTCGAATAAAGATACAAATAACTTCTCGCGATTCATCCGACTTCGAATAGAAACAAAAGAACAGAGAATTTGTATCCGAAGGCCGTTCAAATAAATTTTTCATCGGATACTGCCCAACTCTGGTGTGCGGGCAGGGGAAGCTCGCGTCGAGGAGCAGGATCGCTACAATATCTTAGAATTATTAACAACATTGTATTAATATTTAGGTATCCATTGTTACGATAGTTTTAATTGTAATGCTTAATTTTAATTTTAATTTTAATGGTTAATGTTTAATTTTAATTTTGATTTTAATGGTTAATGTTTAATTTTAATTTGAATGGTTAATGTTTAATTGTAATGTTTAATTGTAATGTTTAATTGTAATGTTTAATTGTAATGTTTAATTGTAATGTTTAATTTTAATTGTAATGTTTAATTTTAATTGTAATGTTTAATTTTAATTGTAATGTTTAATTTTAATTGTAATGTTTAATTTTAATTGTAATGTTTAATTTTAATTGTAATGTTTAATTTTAATTGTAATGTTTAATTTTAATTGTAATGTTTAATTTTAATTGTAATGTTTAATTTTAATTGTAATGTTTAATTTTAATTGTAATGTTTAATTTTAATTGTAATGTTTAATTTTAATTGTAATGTTTAATTTTAATTGTAATGTTTAATTTTAATTGTAATGTTTAATTTTAATTTTAATTTTAATTTTAATTTTAATTTTAATTTTAATTTTAATTTTAATTTTAATTTTAATTTTAATTTTAATTTTAATTTTAATTTTAATTTTAATTTTAATTTTAATAGTAACAATAACAATAAAATATTGCTTTATTCATTTAAAATTATTTAATTAGAATTTATGAACGTCTCTAAGAAGTCTAAAAGACGTCTCTATGACGTCTGTAAGACGTCTCTAAGACGTTTAGAAGACGTCTAAAAGACGTCTCTGTGCTATCTTGGTACTTTGAATGTGATCCCAATTCACGTTCTTTCAAACGTTCTCGATCTATCTTTACATTCTTATTATTTTTCCAATAGGTATAAAACGTATACTAAAACAAATTAGGAATACGTAAAAATGATTGACATATAACACTGTCCAACAAAATCAAACTTTTTTCGAGTTTTGCAATACCTGTTGGGTGATTCTTATACACTTTGTCGTCCTAAAACCAAATCTGAAAGCAGAATTGCTCCATCACGCAACGTTTTCGAAAAATTTTGATTTTTGTAAAAATGCCCGATTTTGATACAAAATGACGTGTTACGCAAAAACTAAACACGCGAGAAAGTTCTTTCAGTCAAGAGATAGAGGGAACTCTCCTCTACATATTCATATATTCAAATATATTTTTATGTACTTTCTAATAGTTGTAAATGGTTGTTAAAGTTTAAAAATGTGCCGACGCGGGTACTTTGTACGCTCTATTTTTGTATTAAAAAAAATTAACAATATTTATGCATAAAAATGATTGTGAAATGATTAATAATATCAATTTCCTCCTAATATGCAGTTTTGCCAAAAGAATTTATCGTACATCGTTTATATATACATGTGTAGTGAGATATGCCCCGCTTGTCCACACTGTGCGCCAGGTGCATGACTATCTTTCATTATGCATAATTATTGTTAAATGGCAAGAAGAGAAAAAATCCTGAAACACGTATCCCCTATTTTGGATTAAAGATTCCATACCTGAGTTGACATTAAAATTAACTAACAATAAATAAGAGAAACTTGCAAAAAAAGTCAAATTTTTAATATATCGTTTAAACAAAAAATTTTTGTTAAAATTTTCTTGCGCGCCTACATTTTCCATTAGAAAACATACAATATAAAAAAATTCATTTTTTTTACCTCTGGTTTCTGAGATATCTCAAAAAATGTGTTTTTGTCCCTCAACTTTGAGGGCTAGTTCACTCCTTCAAACTGGATGGTTGCCGATAAAAAAAAAACACATGTCAAATATTTTTCGAAGAACTATATATCTTACATAAGTTTCATCAAAATCGGCTTGTATCAAGTGTATATGTTCCCTTGTCAGTAAGCTTTACACAACTACAAATGGTTGTTCTGTAAAAGTAGTGCTTTTACAGCAAATCCCATTTCTAAGTAACAACACATCTATCAAGGAATCTTTAAAGGAAAATTAGAATGTGAGCTGAGGATACGTAGCTCGAATAATTGTAATTTACTGTAAACGTAAAAGTATACTTTTTAATATAATTTTTATTTTTTTCGCATTCATTTTGTGAATTGATCTCTGCAAAAGATACAAATTTTTAGAGGACAAATGAAATTAAAGTACAATTTTTCTTTACACCTTTTCCCTAATTTATCCATTTGTTACAGCTGGTATTATCAACAACTAGCGTTTCGACGCAGAAGAGATGCGCGGTCGTAGGAGCGCGAGTAGGGGACTAGCCAATGAACGAGTCCTGTTGGTGGCATATACGCAGTAAAGTCAAATTCGTCCTTTTCCAGGTTCCCTCTTACGTGGCACCAAGTATACAGCTAGGGGAATTCCCAACACTGCTGTACCATTTTGAATTTTTCGAAATGGTTCTAGAATGGCTTCCTATAGGAATTTTCGAATTTTTGAAGTCTGCGTTAGGTCACCTCAAATTAAAGGTGAAGGACGATATTTTATGATAGGGACAATTAGTTAAAAAAAAAAAGATGACGAGAGCATGTCGAAAAAATTACGAAACTGACATATCGAAAAAATGACGAAACCTGACATATCGAAAGAAAGTAAGGGTAGTTAAATTATTCTGTAAACTTTCTTTCTGACCGAATAAAAGCTACATGAATTAGATTAAAATGAGTATGAATATATGCGTACATTACAATTTAATATCTTTTTCTTTTTAAATTATATTTTGATAAAATGATACTAGAAAATTGTAGTAACACAATGTATTTTTTTTTTATTATATGAATACTTCACAATTACGTCGCGGAAACATTTTCAATCATTTTCCTTTAATTTTTTTTAAATAATTGCTTTTCATACACTATGCATAAATACATTACACAATATAAATTGTTACGATATTATGTACTGTATGTACGAGGTTTTCGCTTGCCGACAATTTAATTTAGATATTTATTCATTTGTTTCTAATAAATAAGTGTTTGTAATGATATTTTTATTTATCTTAACATATATATACATAACGTACTATATAAAAATATAGAAATCGTGCACGTGTTAAGGCAAGCCTGGGCAATGAAACAATGACAAAATAATATACAATATAAAAATGTATAACTATAATAAATTTCCGTGGCACGAACATTATTTTAAAAAATATATTAATTATTTACGGATCCATAAGGTTAACTGCAGGGGGTCGCAGATTTAGTTGATACTCTCCAAAGATCATAGCTGCTAACCACTTATATTGCTCGTCCTTTAATGTTCCAGCTATCGTACATCCGAAAAATGGAGTTTCTTTACACCTAAAGTATAATATTAGTACATATCATTTAATATGCGAACGTTTATTATTGTAGCGAAGAAATAAATATTTATCAATATAATGTGTCATTAATTACCTCATCGGTTTGTCATTTTTTGTAATAAATGTAATGGACCATCTGTAACAGAAATACATGCATATGTAGTTATATACAGTATACTCGTTCCAATTTTGACAAGAATTGACAAAGTCTAACACATTCGTCGTTAAGTGTGTCTTGTATTGTAGAATGAGGTGTGCGAGAATTCGAAAAGGTCGGGTCGGGACGGGTCGAGAATTTTATTCGGGATCGGGGCGGGTTCTCAAAAATTTTGGGTTTCCAGAATATTGGGGATTTCCGAGCATATTCGAAATTCTCGAGAATATTCGCGATTGTCGAGTATATTAGGGTTCTCGAACATTATCAGGAATCTTGAAATTTTCGAGTACCCGACTCGTCTCGACTCGATACCTACTCGACCAGGTCCGACATTTTCAGGTTCTAGCACACCTCAACACAATTAAATTATAGTATTGAACTGCACACAAATATGATACATAACATATTCATTGCCTTGTCTCCTGCCTGTGACCATCGCGTCGAAAACTGAAGAAAAGTTGTATAAACGGAAAACTCGATGACCATCACTGGTGTCCGCCATTGCAGTGTATGTATTAAGGAATATTAAACTTACCCAGTTTGTGGATTTCGTTTAGGCTCGTGACCTAAGTACCAAATGATATCTTCTATCCTCCATTCGTACATCTTAGTAGAACACACCTTGTCTTTGTAACAACAAAGTTTTCCTTGGGTAAATTCAAAGAGGTAGGTTTTGAAGTGTTTCATCTTACTGCTAGCAAATTTAAGTTCACCAGACGGTGTAAGTGGTGGTTTTATCTGTAACAAATAAAAGGGAGCCAAATACATTTTTCAATCTAAATATTCTTTGAAGTCAGAATGACAATGATCTAATAAGCAAAAACTAAAATTATACTTGATTCCATACATTTTATAAAAAACGTGGGTATTAATACTATAAATAACAAATATGTGTCATAAAACGATGCTAAAGATAATAATCTGTACACTTCATTGTTGAAAGTTGTGAATTAATACGAATGCATTTTTACGTTGCAGCATGTAAAGCAAGCCTAATTAAGCCACATCCTGTCTTTGTAGCCAGTAAATATGCATTTACTTTTCCCCTTCTGACTCATGTGCTCTAATCCACGCGAACCGGTTGCTATGAAAAAGTCGCAGACTTAAACGACCCTGAACCTACCTAATATATGCGTTATTGTGCATTCAGGCCGTGTGAAAGAAATTTTAACATACACTTTCACAAATCTATGAGTGTATGATCTGCAAACCGAAGTAGATTGAAAAATACAAAAATAAATTCAAATGTAAAAATGCAAATGTCTTCACAATTCAAATACCATAAATGTATAACAACTATCCGTCTCTGATTTTTATGGAATGTTGTCGGTAAAAAATAAGGTGCACATATTTTTATCGCTAGAAACTTATGTTTAAAAGATGAAATATATTTCTTAAAGTTATCACTTCGGAAACGATCTCGGCAGTTACTAAAAATAAAATTGCATCGTTTTTCAGCATGACAAATATAATTTTCTTGAAAATTAAAAGTGGAAAAACAACTACTTTTATTTTAAATTTTATCCCTTTGATGATAGTGATGGTAGTGAGAATTTATTATAAATTATAGGCCTAAAAATAGAACGTTAGATACACTTATTTTAAATTGGTGATAGTAATTGAAGGTGATATGTATTTGATTCAAGGGTATAGCAAAAGATATCATTTGTAGAAAAGTATGGTGCCTAATGTGCTTTTTCTACAGGGTGATCTCGCATGCGAGGGTTCAGGGACACTGATATTTTTATATAGGTGCAATTTCTATGGCTGTAGCTATAGCTACACGTTCTATTACGTTTACCAAGGGCAATATATCCTTGTAGAGTTGATCTCTTTTAAGAATGAGAACGTTGTCCTTCCTGTCCTCGGGTTCCCAGTATCCCCACCTTGCCACCGTTTCAAGGACACGTTCAGTATGATGCAGTGGTCGTTCCAGCGCACCTGATAACGTATACTCCTCCAAACAAAGTTCATGGGCCGGTGAATTGGTTTTCTCTGCCAGCTCCACGCATATATCAAATGCAGTCTTTTGTGGTCCGATCTGGAAATAATTACGTTCTAATTACATCCGCGGAACTTGTTCTAATCATTGTGTATGCTGTTTTAGTTTACATACATTTAAAAATTCGTCTCTGTGCGAATAAAAGCTAACAATTTTTACAATCATCATGTGATTTTATCTAACACTACATCTACATTACACTAAAAATGACTATTTTAAAAACAAAGAAATTTTATCGAATAAATTCCACATAAATGTATCTTCAAAATCTCAATAATCGTAAATAAAAAAATTTGAGACCCCATAGTTCTAATGTTAATAATGTACTGTACACGATGGTCTGTAGATTTCTAAACAAAAATTACATCTTTCAACAAATTTATGTATTCTTCGTGTTGTTGAATTCATTTTATTGTTAATTATAATATGGGGTAAATAATAACATGTATATACGTATATGCTTCTATTTAAGAAGACCACGAATATTCCCGTGTAACATTAACTTATCGAGCACAAAAAGTGGACCACACGTATTACTTTATAAGAATGACAAAATTGAATGTACGTCGATGTTTTGCTATTTTTATTATAACACATGGCTGCGTTAAGAAATTTATTCAACCATTTCTTATGAAATGCGCCTTTATATTAGGGGTACCCATAAGTAATGTCGTTTTTACAGATTGATTAAACAATGCATTTATATACCAATAGAATTCATTAAATTAATTTGTAATTAATTAATGTATAGTAAACGCTAAGTAAAATAAAATTTTATATAAATATCAAGAAACAACGTATGAATACCCCGAATAATTTCAATAAATTTAAAATAAAAAACTTGACACCGGTCTCATTTGACTGGCGCCGATAGGTATAATGTTAAATGTTGGAAATTTTTTTTCTATCATCAGAAGATAGGAACAATTATAAATATTTGGAGATGATCAAGATGAATGGTATATCCTACATGCAGATGAGAGAATCAGGATAACATTGGGAACAAACTTAAGAGCATTAACAGTGATTGTTTTTGAGCTGTGTAATTTTATATTACGAACTCGAAATTAATAATTTTCTTAGATATTGGATTATGAAAAGGGACTCTTACCGTCACATTGACGCATTCTCGATCTTTTGAGAAAATATATATCCACATCTTGAGATCGCCTGACGGTGCTCCACGCGGTCCATTGTTCGAAACGTGATGCTTCTCGAGCACCTCCAAAATTTTCGCCTCTTTTGCGAGATCGGCCGCGGTTAATTGATAAAGCTTCGGATACAGCTTAATCAGGTCGCCGATCACCCTGGTCTCCGCACGATTCCATTCCTCGGCTCTGTTTTCTCCGGCGTGCATCAACGTGGGACCCCAGATCGCTGAAAGGTTCTCGACGGTCATCAGGTTCCTGGAACTCTGTTGACTCAGGCAGTGAAGGTGAGCAAGAATCCTTTGCAACGTCGTCGCCGGCACAGGACTCAACGTAGATAACAGCGTCCTGTACACTGTGATCTGCTCCTTCTCGTTAGTGTTTTCTGCAAACGAAAACGAGAATCTCTTAACTTCTTATCTTTCGATCGCGGATTCTCTGAAAAAAATTTTGGAAAATCTCATTTTGAACAACAAAATATCTCAATATTTAGGTGACTACATACATATACAGTGAATCCAAATATGTAGTATTTCCACATAAAATTTCTGATTCCAGGGAAATTGACGATATTTAACTCGTTGTAATTTCGTAAAAAACAATCGTACAGCAATATAGTTGGACTCATTTTAAAGCTCGAAGATTCGAATTTCGCACATCATTATTCAGTTTCCTCTAAGATACTTTTATGTGATGTAGCAGATGAGAAACTGAAGACCCATTTTTCCTAAAAAATACATTGAAACCTCTGTAAAAACATTAAAAAATCTTTTTCGTGGATGAATCTTCCATAGATTTGAGAATTGAAGCCCCCTCTTAAAAACAACTCTACAGAAACTGATGTACGATTTTTTTTTCACTATTTTATGGTAGAAAAATGAGGTCCAAATTAGGTGCTGTAAGGCCATTATGATGTACTTTATGTCACTGTAAGGTTGGCTGTACACTAGTGTGGGTCTTATTGTTGGCGGCCGTGGTCGACCACATGACCGGCAGCGAGAGGTCGTGGATGGCGATGGCCTCCTTCTGCGAAGTCGTTATGACGGAGAAGGAGGCCGCCGAGTGGGCTCGGTAGCGGGACCCGGGCTCCGCGAAGAGGGTGTGGGCGCGGGGACGTTCCCCGCGCCGACGTGTGCCCCCCACGAGGGGGTCGGCGCCAATTGGTGCCCCGGGAGAGGGGGCGGAGTAGGGTTAGCGCGGGGAGACTCCCCGCGTCCCGATGTGCCCCCACCATTGGGAGCGGTGGATTCGGGGGCACGGGATGCGAGCTGACCCGGGCCCCCGGGGGGAACATAGCTCCCCCCGTGTTGGGACGACACCCCCTGGGATATTTTCGGTGTGAGGGGGTGTGTCGGTCCGTCCCTCCCCTAGGGGAGGGGGATTCGTGGGGGGTCTTGGGTAGGAAGGGTCGGGGCGTGCCGGATCGCGCCTCCGACGGCCCTTCCTTCCGGTGGCGGCGTCTTCTTGCCTCGGTCGGGGTTGGTTTCCTCGGGAGACCGGCTCCGAGCGGGGCACGAAGACTCCGGGAGCTGTGGGTGGGCCGAGCTGGGGCTCGGGAAACCCAATCCGAAGGCTCCAGGGATGGGGACATCATACGGGTCCCTCCGCCCGGGGTCTTACAGCGTAGGTAATGGGAGGGGGCTCGCCCCCTCCCTGGGGTAGGATGTTAGCTGGGAGGTGTCCTGTTGAATACTCGCCTGATCCAGGCACCTCCCCCTGTAGCATAGGCGGGCGTGAGGTTTTAGTGGGTAGTCCCCAGGGGGTACCCCCCTTGGAGATAGTCCCACATAACCCCGGCTTCCCCCAGGGAGCATTTCCTCACGGAAAAAAGGATGGGCCTTATTGTTAGCTGAGCGCCGTGCCCTGCGGCGCGCGGTGGGCCACGACTTCTCGCTCCCGGCTGTTGTCGCTGCGGCAGCCGGCGGCGAGGGGGCGTGGAGGGGGTTCGCCTACTTCTGTGAGCAGGTCATGCTACGGAAGGAGGCTGCGGAACGGGATCAGGAGCGTAATCGCGATCCCGGCCGAAGGGGGGGGGGGGGACGCACCGCGTCGTCCGTTGCGGGGTGCCTTCGGATAGAGTAGGTATGGGAGCCCCACCCCAGGGAGGTATGCTTAGGCGGGGGCACACCGTATTGAAATGCGTGTGCGGAACACGGTTGCCCCCAGGAGCCTTGGGACGGACGGGGAGGAGTTAGTGGGTATACTTGGCATTGCGACCCTAGGGGGCCGGGTATCCGTAACGAGTTTACCTCATCGAAAAAAAGGTTGGGCCTTAGCTATACTTGACGAAAATTATTTTACAAGATTCTTTTGATCTCCCCCTCCCCCCCCCCCCTCCAGAATTATGACAGTTGTTGGGAAAATGGTCTGGAAAAAATTTGGGGTCGATTGGATCATGGGAATCCAAAAGCGCATCAAATTTGAAAATTTTTAATTTTTCAAATCTCGACATAAATATACGTTATCATATATCGTTGAATTTGTCTTTTTTCTCTTTAAGGATGCACCTTCCGTTTAAACCTTAGTAAACCGATTAAAAAAAATCGTACATCAAGTTTTTGTGTGTCGTTGTAAAGTGGAGACTTCAATCTTCAAACCTACGGAAGATTCATTCACTACAAATTTTTTTCAATGTTTTTTTCAATGTTTTAATTGGTAGTATTTTCGAGAGAAATCGTGTCTTGAGTTTTCCATCTGTCACGTCGTGAAAAATTGTCTTAGGCAAACATGAACGAGGACTATTAAAAGTAGAAGTCGGAACCTTTAAAATGACACCTGGTTTATTATTGTACTATTTGTTTTAATGAAGTGCTCGCTATTTAAACATCGACAATTCCTTGAGACCGGGAAATTTAGTGTTCAGATACTGTTTGGATCCACTGTATGTTGATTTTATATGAATGTAATAAAATTTTCGTATCCTCTCTTGTGCCGCTTTTATATTGAAACAGACCATGCTTGAAAACGCATAACAAATTAAATCTTGTTAACCCGCGCAGTGCTATGGAAGTACCTAATTAATTGCCATTAAATCAATTTGTCTGAATATCAATTTATCAATTCTGAAATTAATTACATTATCGTCTAACATGAAAACTTCATTATCAAGTCATTAGCAATTATAATTAATAACGCTGATCGCTTCAATGGATAAAATAGATGAAACGCATAAAATGAACGTAGCAGTCCATGTGTTAATATCATAAGTAGGCTGCAGATTTGTATGTAAAATAAAATATTTGTGCATCAATTACAAGGTACATACTAGAGCTAAATACAGTAAATTGTCGATATATGTCAACAACACGGGTTTTGATGTCGGTTATCGTCCAGGTGTCCCTATTCATTAATCTGCGCCGAACGTAAAAAAGGACAGCCATGCTCGCCGCCGAGGAGTGTAAACATATTCGTCCTATACTCTATATGTCAAAGCCACAGCGAAAAATGCCGTCCACGAGGTTCTACTATTCTTTGATGCAGTACCGAACGTAGAAAAGGACAGCGAAGCTCGAGTGGCCTCGGACGCTGAGGTGTGTAAACATAACATGGGTGGGGTATAACGGTGTGACACCAGAAGACCACTACTAATCCAATAAGAAATCTTCTTTATTCTTCATTATTCTTTTATGGGACTTTCATCAACTTATTCGTGGTATTTTTCTAATGAAAATGATACCAAATATAATATCATTCCAATAATATTTATTTGTGTCATGAATGATGAAAGTTTCGGATGCAAAGAAGGACAGCGTATGGGAAAGAAAGAGATGCGGAGAGTCGCGGCTGCCGGCACAGTTTAAAGATCAGTGTGAGCTCAGGCCTTTAAATAAAAAATTCAACTTTTTTATTATTAACACACTATCGGCGGGTAACACCATGAGCTTGACTCACACGTCACGTCGTTGCTTACAAAGAGTTGTGCAAAACAAAATATTTATTAGATGAAAAAAAAAACAAGCATTGGTAAGTGCTTTACTAACACTTAGCGTACGTTCTGCATAAAAGGCAGCCTTAATCTACCAATATATCTGTAGCATTTTTCTAATGAAAATGATACCAAACATGGTACCATTCGGATCATATTTACACTAATTTCCCGTTAATATAATTGTAATGGGATGTAACTTTCATCGTTCATCACACAAGTAAATATCTTCGGAATGATATCATATTTGGTATCACTTTCATTAGAAAACTGCCACGAATATGTTGATGAAAGTCCCATAAAAAAATAAGGAAACATAAAGAAGTCTTGTTATTGGATCAGTAGTGGTCTCCTGGTCTCAAGCCGATATACCTGACCCGTATTACGTTACACTCCTCGGTGACTGAGGTCTCTCGAGCTTTTTGACCCCTCACGGAGTATATTCCGCGGTAGTGGAGATAATTCCGCGAAATTTATCAATCCTGCCTTGGCGACATTATAGAATTCACTGTAAATGATTTGAATATGTTGAAAACAATATGAGGACATCCTTAAACTCTTTGAATCCTTCTACTGTTTTAACTTGAACATGTTAAATTATGTTATAATTGTATAAAATCCGCAGTCTAATTATAAAACAATGCAAGGCAGTAACTTTTAGTGCTCAGTAGTTTTAGTGTTAACGAATTCGATTGTTCGGCGAAACTGGGACACGTTTTCCGTTAAACGAAAGTCGTTAAGTTCTCAAGTAATAAACACCGGAGATTCAACAATAGCTTCCTAATGGGACGCGCCGCGACACGAGAAAGTACGTGAGTGGGTGCCGACAACTTGACATTCTTCTTATAATTACGTATGCAAATACCAGTCGAAGGCAAGAAGCGATTTATTTGCATGCGCTGCTCTTCACGGAAATGTTCTGTCGTCTTTAGTCAGCGTGACAGACTTTCCGGTTCGTGTTAACACGTTGTTCATTGCTGATTCAACAACCATAAATGTTCCATAAAATCGAAGAAATCTCTCGAGTGAAATAAAGATGAAGAACTGTAAGACTTATCGGTACACTTATTTTTAATATTACAATTACCGGGGCCGTCAACCCCTTGCATTACGATTTATTTTAGAGTTGCAGTGATTAGAACTTCTTTGTTAGTTCATAATTTTCTAGAAGAAGATGAAAATTTATATCCATTTTGTGTTCTTTATACAGGATGTTTCGTAAATGGTGGGTAAAACTTTAGGAATAGGTTTTTAATGCTTAGAAAAGACAAAAAAGTCGAAAAGGACGAAAAGTTGAGGCACGTGAAACCATTTTTCGCCTAATTTTGTCGGTAACGTGGTCATTCTACCTTATTGCGAATTTACGGAGTCTGGGCCCATGCTCAATATGTCCACCTCCTGTCTCAATACAAACCTGAGCTCGTCGTCTCATTGAGCTCCGAACACCCTCCCAAATATAGCATAAATTGTAAACAAGAATAATACACCTAGATAAGGTAACCATAGACCGATGATTACTTCAAAAACATTGTTGATGCCTTTACAGGGGCCTGTGATGAGAATTGTGACACAAAAACTTAAATAACTCAGAAACTAATCTTTTCCGGAGCTAGTTTGATATAACATTTTTTTCTTCTCTAAGCATTAGGAATCCATTCCCAAACTTTTGTCCACCATTTACGAAACACCCTGTATGTTGTCCAATGGCTGTACATTAAGAACAACAAATAGAATTTTATTTCGATTCAAAGGAAATTAATAACATACATATTTACGAGACTCTGTTCAGAAATTTCATCGCGAGTGTAAGGGGTTGAAATGTATTATGATAAAAGTCTAAATACATTCTTGTTACTTTTATAAGCAATGTAAAACAATCATATTTAGTGTTAAATCTGAAACAATAATTGCTATTTGCTACAGGTGTGTGGGTTCGTGAAACTACGGGTACCCGAGTTCTCGGCTAGGGTTTTTGAAATGTTGGGCGGACTCGTGCAGGTACCCGTATCATATGAATGCTCGGACAACCCGAAAATGTCGGGTTGTCCGAAAATGAGGACAACGCGAGAGGACCGGCTGTGAAGCTCTGAAATGAAAAATCATTTCTATCTTTTCTGCATCACTGTACACCATCGTTTCAGAGAAGTATCGTTATCTTTCACAATCGAATAAATCCCGATGAATTTCTTAAACGGACTGATTAGAGTCACCGAAAGGAGAAGAGTTTGTATCAGTGTTTACAATTTATTGTAAGCATGTTTACAGTCATTAGTCAAGATTCAAGAACATTTCTTGAAACCCTGGGGGATCACGTCATCGTTATTACACTATTTACATCAAGTGTCCTACTTTTATGAATTTTTCGTACTCAAGGTCACGTGAAGGTCATAATATTACAGGTCGTTGGATTTGTCTTGATCTCAGCTATCATATAGCGATAATACAAGTATATCATTCCATTTAAGAAAACTTCGATGACCTTGAAATCTCAAAAAAATTACCTTGAACAAATTTTTTTCCCTATCATAATATTTACCTCTCTGAACCAACTAATGTTTTCCTCTGACATTTTTTTCTATCATAAAAAACAAGCGAGATATTTTAGATGCTCGAGTTAGGTGAGACATCCTCTATATGACAACGTACTATTCACAACAGCCAACGATGTATTCGAGTCGGGCTGCCCGAGCATTCATATGATGCGGGTACCCGTCCGAGCTCGCCTGACTTTTTCCAAGTTTGACCCGAACTCGAAATCTCGGGTATCCGCACACCTTTGTTATTTGCACGACAAATTCTTGCTATTTTTGCCGCGTACAAAAATGGCTTCGATTACAATTTAAAGAGGGTAAAATTTTACATTCTTATTTCCTAGATATTCTTTTGTGACTTGAGGTAGAAATTCAGTTTGCACATTTTTTTTAATCTTTTTTTGTTAAAGCTGAAGGGAACAATGCAGCACCATCGAGATCCAGTGGTACATTGGAAAGAGGAAAGTGAGAAACTGACAAAACTTTTATATTTTTAATTATTTCTTTATGAAATTGTTACCAACATGTTTATGATATTTTTCTAATTGGAATGACACCAAACATGACACAATTTGGGTCATATTAATTCACGATACAGTGGAACCTCCGATTATTCATACTAATCAGTGGGGTATGACTGCTCAGGTGAAAGAACAGTCATGATTAAATTTTGACTGATTTTTAAACCGTTCACGTGGGGAGCACGTAGATATTTCGATAAAGTATTCTAATAAAAAATTCAGGTATCATCGGTTGGGATAATCGTAGTCCTAATGAATTCGTTAATCGAACAAGCAAATATGTTTGAAATGATATCGTGTTTGGTGTCATTTTAACCAGAGAAATGCAACAAATAAAAAGTTTCACAAAGAAATAAAAAAAAACATCTTTCTTTACAAATATTGTGCATATTTCTTTCACATTTATCTGGAACATTGCTGTACATATTATGAAGGATGGGGGAGTAGATTAGAGAAGGAAAAGAGCAAATGGGGGATCATATAGTAAAGCAAACTATCATATAGTAAAGCAAACGTAAATGGTAAAGCAAGAGTCGAATGGAGGGAGATAAGATGGGGCAGTTGAAAAGAGAACGAAGAGCATGGCAAATGTGGTTAGAGAAATAAAGTTATGATAAGAGGAATCATACATGAAAAATGTGAAGGGGGAAGCTAGAGGAAAGGAGAGGTAAGGTAAATCATACTGAGAGAACGTTGTCGTGCAATCTGAGGAGCGTATTCATTTCTTTTAAAGCTGATGACCTGATTGCGAAAAGGCAATGGTCGCACAACGATCATTATTCTCATAAGATAGAACATAATCCGTTTCTTCCTTTTAATAATCTCGACACCAAAAAGGGAACAACAGTGAATCGCATTTAAAATAAAAATCATTTTTCATTCCTAAATAAACGGACACATTCTACCGATCTGTTACAAAACAACGTTCTTGGAACGTGAAACTTCGTGTAGAAGCACATTCTTGTCTCTGCAACGTAAGAAGTTCGGCTTTTTATAAAATTGATGACTTGTTTTCGTATCGCAGAGCACAATTCGCGTTTTCCTTTCAACAGAATTGATAAATGAACGCAACATCGTTCAATAAATACGTCTTCGCAATTTTAATTACGGGCCTTTGATTACAGTTGTTCTCCATTTATGTACTCCACTTACATGAACGAGTTTTCAATGAGTTCCAAATACACGAACTCAGAGCTGAGTTATTATTATTGTATAAACTACTGTCGAACAGCGGATCCGGGTATAGAAATAAGATATATTTGATTGGTAATATTATGTTAATAATGGGTTATCATTTCTTTTATAAATTATGCGTACGTTACATCGCTTATAATTTACAGATTTTAGTTTGGACAAGCTGTATTATGCGTACGGGAGACCAGTTTTCTGAACCTTAGCTCCTATTATCGAAACTAATCAGCAACTGCGGATTTTATTCTTTTCAACTCATTAAAACGATTAACAGAAGAAATACATTCTTATTTAATGTCTGCTTCTTACAACTGATTTTTACAATTTTTATTCTGCATAAAGAACTGTAATCTACTAACAAGTATAGGCACTGGGGAGAATTAGTGAGAGTCTATTTGTATAAACCACTTAATTGTATAAACTATTATGTCTTCCAATCTGTCGAATACAGGATGTCCCAAAAGTGTTGTACTTTCTTGAAAGTGGTGATTCCCGGGGTCATTTTCAGTAACTTTTTCCGTTGCGAAAATGTTCTCCGCGGCTTTGTTAAGGAGTTATTAACGAAAACACGGACCAATCAGGGTGCGGCTTCAGCGGTCGGATTCTGGCTCGGCCAATACCAACGCCACGCTCAGCAGGACCTACCGCAGCACAGTGGTCCCAAATCGCCAAAACGTGGTCAAAACCTCACAGCTTATTAAAAAATTATTAGTTCTGCTTGAAAATTGGTATTAGGCCGTTTTTGGGGTCGCTGATCACGAATCTGAACTTGAAATTAGAAAATTCGCTGTCTCGTATTGACCTAAACGAGGGGAAACACTAATTCTCCGGATAGCAAACTCTACCCTTTGTATTGTATAAAGTAGGTATTCTATTCGCATTTCATAGTTCCTAAAGTTGAAGGAATTGAAGTATTGCTGGTCTTTTTTACGTACAATAAGATTCCATAATAAAAAATATAGGTTTCCATTTGAAAAAACAAAGTTGACCTTCAAATGACCTTGAAAACGCCATCCAAATAAAAAACCGATACTGCCTTGGACACGTGTTTTACACTTTTTAAATATTTTTTATACTTTTCGAGATATTCGGCTGGAAAGTTTTCAAATGAACAGCCGATATAAAAACAGCGTTCGTGTTTGAAAAATATAAAAAAATTTCGGATATATGATTCTTTATAAAAAACTGACATTCTATTCAAAATCTGTTTAAATTTTACAGAAAGACTTAGTGCATATCTCTCACAGTTTGACAAGAAATGCAAGGAAAGCACATAAAATACCTACTCTGCGTTACAAAAAACAGTGCTACGACCGCAGAGGCACCTAGGGGCAGCTAATTTTTTTTAGAATTGCAAGATAATACTATGTAGTAGAAGCTCCAACAAGTTTTAGAGCTAGACCTGGTGAGACTTGCAACTTTTACTCTAAATTGTAAAAATGTATGCCTTCACTTTTACTCTTTCTTTGCATACACAGTTATCAGTTAACAATAAACATTTGGCACTACCTACCTCCGCAAACAGCATCCATAATGTACAATTAAAATCGAAACGTTGCAACACAATTTGTATACTGTGCACTTGAAATTCGCAATGTGCTTCACAAGCTTAAAAAGGTATGGTCTAATGAACTCGAAGTTCGGACTGTGACTGTTGGTCAGGTATAAAAAAACGACCTTTTTGCTGTTTACCCCCACTTAGAAACACTCTTAGAGTAACCAATCCCATACTTAAAACTTACCTAGCTGAAAGTTCATATTTTAGGTTTTGGCCACGTTTTCCGGTTTTGGGACCACTGTGCGTCTATTTTTGTCGCGCCCTGATTGGTCCGCGTTTTTCGTTAATAACTCTTTAACGAAGCCGCAGAGAATAATTATGCAAAGGAAAAGGTTACTTCAAATAACCTCAGGAACTAGGGGACGGAAGTGTTTGGGACACCCTTTATACGGAGTTCTAATGTACTGGAGACATACATCGTCTACTTATTCATCCCAAAATAATCGAGTTCGTTGAACCCGTCCGCGGACAGTCAATGACAGTAAGCCCTCCTTACCTATATTGAGACAAAGTCTGTCATGAATGATGGTAGGAAACAATGGATCTGGCAAATCACGGAGAAACCTTCTGAGAACCGTGGCTACGTCGTGCTCCGTATACGAGTCTCTTGTGATTTGCGTCTGCCATGCGTCATGACGGAAAGCCGTCAACAGCCGAACAACGGCGCTGGTGGAGCCGCTACGACGATAAATTCCCTCAGTCATGATACCTTCAAAGTAACATTGACATTATCATAGACAACGTTGTTTAATTATTAAATGGCAACAAACTATTACACAGCGTGAGAAATTCTTTCGCATTTCTTTGCTCGAAAACGAGAGCGTTTTTAGCGGTGAGCGATCAAATGATTAGAACCACTCGCACAAATTGACGGGTTTACAAACAATCAGTTCTTTCTATCTTATTATCAAAAACATCTTTCGTTTATCTTATTCTCCATGTAGTCGATAATGTTGCTAAATATACATTTGTAATTTGTGAACTGCAGTACTTTATTATTAAGTAACATATATTCAGTGTGACTAACCCATTACCTTACAATGACAGGTCAGGCGCGTGAAGAAGATTCTGAACGGAATCGAATACAATAAATATGTAGTTTAAGTGACCCAATTACTGTGGCTATATTAATTATACTTATTTTGAAAGTATAACGAATATTACAAAAGAGATTAAAATTTTTTCATTAAAATCGGTAGAGTCTTTTCTTGATATATGTCCCAAATATCTGGCCGATAAAAGTCACAGAACTATCCCTACTACCGCGGGGTATACCCCGTGATGGGCTAAGAAGCTCGAGAGACCTCGGTTGCCGAGGAGTGTAACATAATACGGGTCGGGTATATCGATGTGAGACCAGGAGACTAATCCAATAACAAAACTTATTTATTTTTCAATATTTTTCTATGGGACTTTCACTAACATATTCGTGGCATTTTTCTAATGAAAATAATACCAAATATGACATAATTCCGATAATATTTACTTGTGTAATGAACGATCAAAGTTACTTCCCATTACAATTATATTAATGGAAAATTAGTGTAAATATGATCCGAATGATATCGTGTTTGTTATCGTTTTAATCCGAAAAATGCCACAAATATATTGATGTAAGCCTCATAAAAAAATAATTAATAATAAAGAAGTCTTGTTATTGGATCAGTAGTGTTTTTATGTTACACTCCTCGGCGATCGAGGCCACTCGAGCTTTGCTGTCCTTTCCTACATTCGGCATTGTATCAAAGAATAGTACAATCTGCCACACTACTTGTCCCGGGCAGTCCCGTGTAGACCAGCGTTTTGGACATGCATCGTGTAGACATGTACATATGTTTACACTACTTCCTACGTTCCTTTCCTACGTTCAGCGTGGATCTAAGAATAGTATCTCCTGGACGATATATGTCTCTGGGTAGACCCGTGTTGTGGACATATATCGAGAAAAAACTATGTCATATATCTCTTTTTTAATGTTCATTATGTTTTAAAAATAAGTATATTTGATATATAGGCACAGTAATTGGTATCCCCACAGTAGTTATCAATTTCCTTTAAACAGAAATAGAATTCTATTTTTCAGCCTTCGCAAAAAACATAGGTATACAATAAATATAAACTTTCTTTCTTCTTCTATGAAATTCTGGACGATGAAGAATTTCTAATCACTATAACTACAAAATAAATAATAGTACAAGGCTTCTGACTTCAATAATTTCGTCACCCATTGTATAGTCGGGTTCCAGAGAATCCCGAAATTTTCGAGAACCCGCCCCGACCCGATATTTTCGGAGTTCTCGCACAGCTCTAACGTTCAAAAATACATGGCTCACTTTAAACACCAAGAAATCTAATAAATTTTTCGATTGAACCCGTAACTAAAAAATCAAGATTTAATATACTCATTGCTAAATTAACTTCCTTGTACTTCATACATAAAAACAACATTTTGGTTTACTCTAGAAATCTAGCCAAAAATTGTGTCACATTTAAATTGTGTTACATTTAAGCGCGAATCTTGAGAAAGATTAAAGATATCAAAAAACAATTTTTATAGTTACTATAAAATATGTGCAGTATAAAAGAGCACATTATCAAAACTAAATTTCTCAAATGGCATCCCATGTTTTTGTACTGATAACATTGTAGTGAGTATTGAGACTTTAACGACCTGTTACATGGTATCATTCTGTGCAGTGAAACCATAAATTAACGGGACTGACGTCATGTTTTATTTACCATGGGCATATATGAAATTGATGCATTTGTCAAGTATCACAGGGACGTCGTCTTGCGTCAGTTGTTGTTGTTCTAGGCTAGGACCACACGTGATAGCAGCTTGATAGAGTGCATGTCTCCATGCAGATCCTTCGTGGGTACCTGGTGCAGCCATGTGCAACGCACCACTGCCGCCTGCATCTACGACCACCACGGGAACGGACCCCGATGAATTCGGACCTTCTTGTTCCCGTAAAACTGGAACATATCCAGGGTTCATAACTGTTACAATCAAAATAAAAAACCGCCATAGTATTGTATGATTATAATTATGATTATATGTATATAAGTATATGTATATATACATGTATACAGGGTGGGGCAATAACTATGTCCAGTTTGAATATTGTCGTTATTTGTAAAAAATGTTATATAGAAAACTTACACGGTATACAGGGGGACATATTGTGACACAAACATTTTCTGCGTGGGTGGAGGCATAGAGGAGATTTCAAGGTCAACTCTATTTTTTTAAATGGAATGTTATGTTCTTTTTTTATCACGATGTGATAGCCAGTGTTGAGACGAATTCAGCGAGTTATCATTGAAGGTCATGCAAGGTCAAATATGGTAGTAAAATAAACTTTATTACCTTACAGGAGATGCTCGAATTGGTGACCGTTTGCGTCAATGCAAAGTTGCAATCTTCGTATCCCTGCATCACGTGCATGTCGTATCGTTTCTAAACTTATTCTGGCACATGCTGCAATTATCCGTTGTTTCATATTTTCTGGTGTAGCGGGTACTTCTTGATAAACAACATTTTTCAATGCTTCCCAGAGAAAAAAATCTAATGGTGTTAAATCCGGAGAGCGAGCTGGCCAAGAAACTAATCCTCCACGTCCTATCCATTTATTTAGGTAAAGTTCGTTCAGTGCATCTCTTACTCTCCGAGCATAATGTGCTGGACATCCGTCGTGCTGTAACCACATCATTTGGTGAACGTTTAGTGGTACATTTTCTAATAAAGTCCCCAATCTACTTCGTATAAAGTGTTCATATCTTTCGCCAGTAAGATTTCCATCGATAAAATGCGGTCCGATTATTTGATCACCAACGATTCCACACCATACGTTAATTGACCATTGTCGTTGGTGCTCAACTTGTCGTAACCAGTAGATTTTTTTCTCTGGGGAGCATTGAAAAATGCTGTTTATCAAGAAGTACCCACGATACCAGAAAATATGAAACAACGGATAATTGCAGCATGTGCTAGAATAAGTTCAGAAACGATAAGACATGCACGTGATGCAGGGATACGAAGATTGCAACTTTGCATTGACGCAAACGGTCACCAATTCGAGCATCTCCTGTAAGGTAATAAAGTTTATTTTACTACCATATTTGACCTTGCATGACCTTCAATGATAACTCGCTGAATTCGTCTCAACACTGGCTATCACATCGTGATAACAAAAATATAGCATTCCAACAAACATAGCATAGAAATCTCTACTATGCCTCCACCCACGCAGAAAATGTTTGTGTCACAATATGTCCCCCTCTATACCGTGTTAGTTTTCTATATAACATTTTTCATATTATTACAAATAACGGCAATATTCGAACTGGACATAGTTATTGCCCCACCCTGTATATATGTATATAAGTTTATAATTTCTTCGTAATTTTAACCCTCCGTATGCTATGCCGGAGTCATTCATGACCCTTAGCGGTGGAGATAAACTCGAGCGACCGTCTATATGTACAATTTTATTCCGATATAAGATGACGCTTTATTTATTTTGAAATAAGACAAGCACTATCCCCTCTTTTTTACTTCATCCGAAATACGACGAAAGCCGGTCCCAAGCCATCGCCTTATATCGAAAGAAAACTGCTAGTGAAATATCGGCGTGGGTCAAAAATGACTCTGGCATAGGCCTAGCACTCTCAGGAGTCTGAGGGTTAATTCAGTTAAAAAAAAAACAGATACGATATAATTATTCCTGTTATATTATAAGTTGACTACGAATACAGGGTGTCCCAAAAATGGTGTACTTCCTTGAAAGGGATAATTCCTGAGATCATTTGAAATAACTTTTTCCTTTGCGAAAATTTCTTACATGACTTTGTTTACGAGTAATTAATGAAAAACACGGACCAATCAGAGCGCGTCTACAGTTGACGGATTCCGACTCGGCGATATGTGTTTTTCGCTAGTAACTCCTTAACAAAGCCGCGGAGAACATTTTCGCAAAGGAAAAAGTTACTTTAAATTGCGTCAGGAATCACCCCTTCCAAGGAAATACAACGTTTTTGGGGCACCCTGTATACCTGAATAGTTTCGAAATAAAATATTTTGTCTTTCAAGTGATTAATTTAAAAAGTATGTTAATTTATAAACTTTTTTAGTTAGCATTTGTAGAGTTAATATATCTAGCTATTTTTAAGTTTCGCTATTCTTGCAAATTGTTTTCCATTTGCATACACCTTGTGGATTGCTATTTCTCAAAGGTTTTCTATAGGGTTTAGAAACAAATACTTTTTCGTATTTGTCTTGCTGTTACGTTTCAATGTGCTGCAGTGCGTAAAATTAACGCAGTTTGCCTTTGATTCAGCTTCTTATTTCGGCCTTTCGGATGGCGTTTGCCATATAAATCACCTGATCTAGACTCCTGATTATTGATTACAAGATTGAACCTCCTTATTTTTAAGGCAATTTCGTCCTACGTCTTTACAAGGCATTATCTTAATTTGCTCCTCCTTATTTAATAGTTTACCTTGGGGCATCTTGAAGAAAATTTAGATAGCTTAAAAGTATATATTATTTTATATAACTGAAGATAAAATATTTACACGTTATACGATGCTTACAAAAAACTCTATAAAAACTACCGAAACTATGGAAATTTCGCTGATTGTACCCAAGTGGATTGCAGCTCTTCATGCAAGTTTCTATTGTCATAGAATGTTTTAGAAATATTAGGGCGACGGAAAAATTTATTTCACCGGAAAAAACTTCTTTGTATTATAGTGCAAAAGTAATGAAAGAATTGTTTTGTGTTTTACAAATCATTTTTCCAATTAATCTTATGGCTTATCAAGTGATAGAAAAATGAATATAGGGTAGATAGTTTAAATTATCAATATAATAGAGAGGTCATTGTTGTATGTTAAGGTAAACTTTACCTTGTACACTATTTCACTTTATAAATGCCAAAAATACACAAATATCTACAGTTTGATAATTTTATTTGGAATAAGTTGTTAACTTATAGTTTGAAGTGGCAGCGATTATTTAAATTATGAATAGCTTTTGTTCTGTAGAAGGTGAAGAAATGCAAAATAAGTGGATATTTTCTAAAAATCGTGTAATTATATGATTATTCAAGTTGCTCTAATTAGAAACAGTTGTTTATTTATAAAACAGACACGTATTTATTTATGAAACTCACCAATGCACCGCGCTTTTCGAAGATCGAGCGTTCCGAAGGTGACAGCCATGAAAGGATCGAGAGATTTTGTATAGATCAGAGTTCTTTGATGCAAAAGAACCCATGCCGTAAACCATAAACCTGTTACGCCTTCCTAGAACATTTATCAAAAAACCGTTTTTGTACCTAACATATTAGTTAAAATTGATTATTAATAACATAAACTAACTACTTCATTCTTCAGTATCAGTGTACTGTATATTCTACCATATTTAATTTTTTGCTGTTTGCGCTACAATACATGAAAGAAGTTACCTGCGGGTTGATACAATCCGAATGGCTTGATTTAAAACAAAATAATCTAGTTTAATTGCAAATAATTTCTTTAATGTTCCAATTATTATACGCATAATCAAGTACGTGATGAGTAGATAATGTATTTTTATACGTTGGTGACTTATGAACGTTCTTAGACGTTCGTAAAATATCATATTAAATATGAATATGTATCGCATTATTATATCATATAAAAATGAGAATTCGCATAAAGAGTATAAACACCCACTATCTACTGATTACTAGACTGCAGATTTTATGCATTTATGACAAAAATGAGTAGACCAAACACGAAATAGTAAAAACGTCAGAAAAATTCATTATAATATTAATATCAATTTCATACAAACATTAAGAAAATAAATAAGTTTTTGTGTAACTCCCACATCTGGCAATCAATGCAAACAGCTTTTATTTTCCATAAAAATACACAGTTTACTTATTAAACTGCTCATCCTTATGCAATATAAAAATTTTCTGTATCATTTAGAAGAAACAGAAGTAACATAAAAATTGATTTTTTTCCTCTTAAGAATGTTATAAACAATACTATTTTGAACGTAAAGATAATGTTTAATTTTTCTCATGTAGAAACATGTTACAAGAATAAACACTCTTTTGCATTAGACCTACTCGTTTTTATTACAAATGCATAAAATCCACGCTCTAGCGATGACTCATAGTCGGTAAGGAACATGAGCAAGGTTCAATAACTTGAACTTCGACTTTCAAATAAGTGAGGAAATGAATTTTTTCCGACTGACCAACAGTTATTACCGGTAGTGTCTCGTTTTTACCTTTAAGTAAACCCATCCTACCCTCGTCAGATCGGACGTGTATTTTGTGGGAAAGACTAGAGTGAACGCCTCCAAAATTCGCTGAGCCCAAATTCTTCTCGCGGCGATACCTTTTGCGTAAAACACGTGGACGCTCGGCCTTCCTTCCACGCTAATCGCTATGCAGTGTACAGTCTCGCCATCGATTTCTCTAAACATTTCAAGTCATTTTCCTTTATCCTTTTCCATATTCGGTGAAACTGCTGAACAGTTAGCGTAACGGACCCAATTACTGTCGGGGCGCCAATTACTATGTCTATATTAATTATACTTATTTTTAAAGCATAATGAATATTAAAAAGAGACATAATATATATATACAGGGTGAGTCCGAAGAAACAGAACACCTAAATATCTCCGTTACTCTTCGTTGTACAAAAAAACACCTTAGGACAAAGTTACACTGTTTGAAGGGCCACATGTAACGGTGTGAGGGAAAAAATTTCAAGGTCATTTTTTAATGAGATTTCAAAGTCATGTATGTTTTTTTAAATGGAATGATACATCTTCGCTAACGTAATTTTGTAGCTGACAAAATAACGAATTCATCCATGTAACACAATATGACCTACAAATGACCTTCAACCCAGAAATATGGAATAAATAAAATTGAACGTGCAAAATTCATTTGCTTTATTTCTGTTACGCAAAATGTTAAAAAATATTCCCTTGAGCTGCTATACATTCAAATGTATTGCAATACACAACATAATAACAGATTCGGTGTTGACAGGAAGACATTTTGTCTAAGGGAAAAAATGTTCAAGGTCATTTTTTAATCAGATTTCAAGGTTATCGATGTTTTTTTAAATGGAATGATATATCTTCGTTAACGTAATGTTGTAGCTGACAAAATAACGAATTCATTCATGTAACACAATATGACCTACAAATGACCTTCAACCCAGAAATATGGAATAAATAAAATTGAACGTGCAAGATTCATTTGCTTTATTTCTGTTACGCAAAATGTTAAAAAATATTCCCTTGAGCTGCTATACATTCAAATGTATTGCAATACACAACATAATAACAGATTCGGTGTTGACAGGAAGACATTTACGATATACCTTCACCTATACGTTCGTACAGAATCGTGTTTATGAACTACTAATTACTTTGAAGACCTTCTTGCTATCAGATTTCCACTGTTTCTAAGATTTCTAGTCTATCAGTTTATCGACGAACGCTCACAATGCGTTACTCGAAGGAAGATAAGATTGATATGATTTTCATTTATGGAGAAAGTCGACAGTGTTTAAGAGATTGAGAGAAGCAGTGCGGTTGTACAAGGACCGATTTCCTAATCGTAATTGTCCATCAGTTTCCGTTTACTCCAATTTGATAAATAAATTCCGTGAAACTGGTAGTGTTGAAAATAAAATATGTACGAAGGTGAGGACTTCACGGCTAAATGAATGTATAGCAGCTCAAGGGAATATTTTAGAACATTTTGCGTAACAGGAATAGAGTAAATGAATCTTACACGTTGAATTTTATTTGTTCCATTTTTCTGGGTTGAAGGTCATTTGTAGGTCATATTGTGTTACATGGATGAATTCGTTATTTTGTCAGCTACAACATTACGTTAACGAAGATATATCATTCCATTTAAAAAAACATCGATAACCTTGAAATCTCATTAAAAAATGACCTTGAACATTTTTTCCCTTACACCGTTACATATGGCCCTTCAAACAGTGTAACTTTGTCCTAAGATGTTTTTTTGTACAATGAAGAGTAACGGAGATATTTAGGTGTTCTGTTTCTTTGGACTCACCCTGTATAGTCTTTTCTCGATATATGTCCACAATACGGGTCTATCTAGAGTCATATATCGTCCAGGAGATACTATTCTTTGACCCACGCTGGACACAGAAAAGGACAGCCAGCTCTAGAGGCCGCGGTGTCCATGAGTGTAAAGAAACATGTCTACACGATGCATGTCCAAAACATTGGTCTACACGGGTCTGCCCGGGACAAGTAGTCTGGCAGATTGTACTATTCTTTGATACACTGCCGAATGAAGAAAACGCGGTGGGTTATAGTGGTGTGAGACTAGGAGACCACTACTAATCCAATAACAAGGCTTCGTTATTTTTCATTATTTCTTTATGGGACGTTCACCAACATATTCGTTGTATTATTCTAATGAAAATGATACCAAATATGATATAATTCCGATGACATCTACTTGTGTAAGGAACGATGAAAGCTACGTCCCATTACAATTATATTAACGGAAAATTAGTGTAAATGTGATCCGAACGATATCCTATTTGGTATCATTTTAATCTGTGCTACAAATATATCGATGAGAATCTCATAAAAAAATAATTAATAATGAAAAAGTTTAAATTTTGTTAAAGGCCTTAGCTCATGCCAGTCTTTCATCTTTCTGAACTAATATGCAAAGGAAAAAGCTGTTCAAAATATCGATTTCTACAACATATCGAAAAATCATCGAAATCAGACGTCAGATAGTCGTTATACAGTTTCACCCGAGACATTGCTGTGCTCTATTTCGAACGTCACACCCTGTATGTCTCTAGATTCCTCAACATTGCGGAGCTAACTGTATCTACGGTGTCTCAGGGCGTGTTCTTCTACGGCGGGAAAAAGCGTACTCACTTTACATCCTGCAGAAGATGAATGCTGTACACTGTGTCGAGGTGAATAACCTCCTTCAAAGTGGACATGGCTTTGTCCGCGTAAAAGGAGAGTTTCTGTTCAGACAGCACCGCCACCCTCTGCACGAGGTCCTTCGCTCTCTCGATCCCTATACCAGTCCTGTAAACAATTCCTCTATGCGTTGCAGGATTCTGCGGAGCGTTCAACTTCGGCCTCTCAAGTTTCATCGATTTCGTGCTGGACTCCCTAGCTTGGTCTCGGTTCCTCGACAGCAATTTGCTGCTGCTCTTAACGAAGTTCATCATGTTCGGTCCGATACCATGGGACGACGAGTCGTGCCTCAGTTTCTTCAGCTTCTGTATCATACCGACGCGACGATGCTCCTCCGTGTTTTTACCGCTCGCAGGACTCGTTGAACCTTCCTCGGGACTTTTCGGGCTGACCGCCATCTTCGTGGCTGGAATTTGCGAAAGTGTCTCGGTGATCAATCATGGATAATTCGGAATCCTTTGTCAAGTAAGAGAGACGGGAGAAAGTTTACACAGAGGCAAGTTGATACAATGCTACTTTCTTTCGGTGTGGCGAGTTGTTTTCGACCTCGAGTTCTTCGCCGCCCCCCTCATGCTAGCTCAGGGAGGTTACCATGGTGGAGTTAGTGGGTATACCTTCGGGCGAGCCCCACACACCCCCGCCTCACGTAATTAACGATTACCACCACGTTAAAAAAAAAAGGTTGATACAATGTAATTATTTGGCCACTGTGTATATGTACACAACACAATTTCGGCTAGACAATTGAGATTCGTTAGTTAACTGTTTTAGTTACGCTTGTATATGGACACGTGAATAGTTGTTATTCAATCTTTTTCGTTTTTGTCGCAGCAAAGTAAATATTCGTGTTGACCTTTCCATCTGGAGATATTTTACAAAACGTTATATTACAAATAGACTGCGGACAATAGTTGATCGAAATCATGAATATGATAGATGAAGGAATTGTTTAGGCCTTTATTGAAAATGGAAGATAATATTACATAAAGGGTGTCCCAGTATTGATGATACATTCGTGGAAAGGGCGATTCTACATAAAAAAAAAAGTAAGTCGAAAATGAAGAATACAATTTTTTTATACGAGGCTATGTTTTCGAGAAAATCGAGCTTGAAAATTCGTCGAACACACTTGCTATTCAATAGGAATTGTCTGTCGCGTCCGTTGAAACTCGATTTTCTCGTAAACGAAGCCTCAAATGAAAAACATTTATTTGTATATTTTATTTTTTTTTTCTAATGTAGAGTCACTCCCTCCACGAGGTACCATCAATACTGGGTCATCTTGTATATCAGGTCAATCGTAAATAGATCATCATTTTGGGAAGAAATTGTGACGGTGTATTTGTCATTTTAAGGACTCAATATTAAACTATCAACCCTTAAGTGAAATAAAATGTTTAGGCGTCATTTGCGAGAAAAAGGGGTTAAATAGTTGACAATGGTATTATAGATTATCATGGAACATACGTTTTTAATGTATTTGCTATTGTTCTGCGCTTGGAATTCGTTATTACTAATACATATACCAAGAACAATTGGATTTGATCTTTATTCAGCACTGGTATGTGCTTAATACAAATACATGCACGCGCATACACTGGTATGTACATGAAGCAAGAACAATTGACTTTGATCTGTATTCAGCACTGGTAGTTGATAACGTAATAAATATTATTGGACTGTGATATGAACTGCAGTAGTTCTATAAGTTTGAATGTCTATCGCGATTTATAGTGTGTTTAGTGATCATATTTGTTTTGTTTGCGACGGCCTTGCACTACTTGCCAATATACATAGTATTCCATGCAAACCTGCAAAATATGGTGTGAAAAGGATTATGTGCGATTTAGAACATTCGTTTGCATACAATATGCAAATATACAGGGTGTCCCAAAAATGTTGTGCCTCCTTGAAAGGGGAGCGAGAAAACCACGGACCAATCACAAGCCGGTTACAGCGGACGGATTCCGGCTGGACCAATACCAACATCGCGCTCGTATCGAAAAAAAGGCTCTGGACAGACGTAGCAAAGACATGTACAAACACGGTGGTATGCATTTTTAATTGATTACTTACTTATTTAAGACGTAAAATGTCTAGAAAAAAGGCACAGCGTAACATAGCGTGACAGTCAAGGCCAAATGCCTGCCGGCCCCTTAATAACCCCTTAATAACCCCTAAACTAATCCGCGGAGAACGTTTTCGCAAAGGAAAAAGTTACTTCAAATGACTCCAGTAATCTCCCATTTCAATGGAATACAACATTTTTAAGACAGCCTGCATACTCGCAAATTATTGGGATAACGACTAGAAAAATTAAGGATTTCGTGTTGTACACGATCTTATAAGGCAACTCGGAGAATACATATGTATAATAAAACGTGTGTCAATTTCTTTACATCTTATGATTTCAGGCAATGTCTGTCGAAATAGAATATCGCTATGATGGGTACTATAAGAACAAGTAAACCGGAATTACCTAAGGAAACGTTCACCAACAAACACAATGTACTATCATCGAGTTTTTCTTCGCAAAAGAGAATAACAATTTCATATGTTCCAGAAAGATTTCATATGAACACCATAAAAAAAACTATGTAGTGATAACCTACACATGAAAACCAGGTATATATCAAGAAAATTTAAATATTTTATATTTTATAAGTTTTAAATTTACTATTTTTGCCTCCTACTTACTTTCTCTATCTTCCTTAACAATTTTAGGAATTTTGCAAATCCATTTGTACTTCCTTGTGTACTTCCATATTAATTATTATACCTTTCATATTTGCTTAAAAACATTGTATTGTAAGGCACCTTTTCCTCTTAGTGAGCCCGTCCCTATTAATGTACTTTCATATTGAAATAAGCAGTAAAATATAACTTGAAAAAATAAATACCGAAAGTATTTTTTTTTAATTAAATTATACGATTAATGTACATGTTACAATGGGAAATATTGCATTTATTAACTCTTGAGGTATATTAAACATTTTTTTCAAAAATGCACATTTCACTTTTGATAATTTTCCCTAAATACTCCGTCAAGAAAGTTAGGGAACGTCTATTTAACAGAACTAAATGAATGGAGAATTGACAAAATTAACACTATGTAAGTTATACGTTATGTCATAAAATTGTTCAATTTTTTTAAGAAACAGTGAAATAAGCGGTTTTTTAGCGTGTTTTGCATTTTTTAAAGTAAGTCCTGTAATACCGTGAGATTTTAAGGCTTGTCCGTTTTAGTGTGCCCTACTATTATTCGCCTGTTTCTGTCAAACCTAATCCCATTTTCATTTTCAAGCAGTTCATACCAAGCAGTATATTTCACACTTGCATACTTCTACTTTTACAACAAAAAAATTTGTAAAAACACTTACTTTAAAGAGAACAACAATGTTTAAATGAACAGTGTTTAGACTGGCACAGTAATTGGAGACACGCCGATATGGACAAGTACATTAACTGGGGGCACACTAACATGTTAAAAACGTCTGTGAACGCACAATAATTGGGACAAAAATCTTTCTTTCCATTTTAATTACATTATCGTGAAATATTAACATTTACAACTTGAAAACAAATATTCCAATAAAAAGAAAGAGTTTGAGAATCAATATTAATTTCGAACAGATGAAATTAAAATCAAATACTTCATTAATTTACAAGTTAGCTAATAGATCAGTAAGTGGGACAAGTTCCCTAGTGGAGTTTCCAAAGACATGCACGTATTTTTTTAGTCGGGTCTATATGACCCGAACACCATCTGTGTAAGTTTTTATGAACACCGTAGGGCGGTTAAGGATTAAAAAATTATTGTAATCGCGAATGGCTTCGTTTTCGTGAACATAAAATGAACCCCAAATGACGAACTCGATGCCTGCCGTATGTTAGAAAAGTAAAACGAAATAAGATTGAGTTCAAGTCTCATAGCAGATTTACCTGTTACGTTATCATCGGTAGCTGCCACAGTGTCAGCAGCAGCCGCCGGGGAATCGGTGGACCGATCTCTCGGTGGTTTCCTCGGAGGAACGGCGGGTTGTTTCTTGGTGACTAAGTGCGCCAGTTTCGGCAACAGCGCTGGATTTTTGCCGATAGCACCCTTATCAGGCACCGAGATAGCGTCAATGACTTCGTCGTACTCGTTCTTCGGCAGAGAGTCGAACCTTTTCGGCGGCACCGGCGGCACTGCCGAGATCTGCGGATGCAGTACATCCTCGTCGTCCATATCATTCTGGTCCTCTTCGTTATCGACGGCCTCTTGGAAATCAAGGATGCTTCCGGAACTGCTAGGCGAGTCGCTGGTGGCCAGCAGAGTTTCCAGTAGCATCATATCATTGTTCTCGAAGTTGCTGTAAATGTTTTCGGTGTCGGATGATTTCGCGAATGGATCAAATTCGAACAACAACGATCGACTATTCTGTTGTCTGTTCTCGGTACTGGACGCTTCCTGTTTCTCCTCCAAGGCTGTCCTGTGCGTGGCTAAATTCTCGTACAAAGAGTTCTGAATGGACGCCTGGCTCTCGTTGGATGCCGAGGATGTCCTATCCAACAGGGGCACGTCCTTGTCCAACGTGTCTTCCTCTGCACTGGATATTCGGTCCAACTCGTCGATACCATCCGATTTGGTCGCTGACGCGGTGTCGTAAAACGTCCAAGAATCGGACCTTCTCGTGTCAATCTTTTCACGAGGTAGGGATCCGCTCACATCCGAGAGGTTCAAGCTCTGGTCCGAGTCGCTGGCCTGGCACGAAAACGCAGGGAGTAATGGATTAAGATCAAATACAGTGTTTACACGACATACAGTGACTCACGAAAGTATTCGAACACTTACCATGAAATGCTTTATTTATTATAATAATTATATTATACAATACTTACATTATATTATATTATACAATATTATTAACATTGTAAATAGGTATGACTCTCTAGATTATACAGGTCAAGTTTCAAGTGAATCGAAATATGTATACAATAGTTATGAATTATTTCTTACAAACATAAACTTTGCTGATGCCACAAAAGTATTTGAACAGGTAACTTTTAAAGCTTTAATATTTAGTAGGTCCACCTTTGGCACGAATAACATGTCGTAAGCGAGTATGCATACTGTTTACTAACATTTCTGTAACATTCGGAGATATAGAATTCAACACTTCGAGTATTTTTTCTTTTAAACTTGCTGTGGATGATATATTACATTTTTTTAATCCTTTTCCTATTATTGCCCATAGATGTTCAATCGGGTTAATATCGGGGCTTTGTGGTGGTGTGATCAACATGTGGGGGGTATTGTATATGATCCATTCCTTAACTATTCCTGTGGTGTGTTTAGGATCATTATCCTGCTGAAAGTGAAAGTGTTCGTACATATCCAATTTTCTTGCACTTTCTTTTAAATTTTCTTGTAAAACGTTCAGATATTTGTATTTATCCATTATTCCTTCTATGAAGACCAAATTTCCGGTACCGCCTGCTGACTTGCACCCCCAGATCATAATTGAACCACCCCCATGTTTTACCGTAGCACGCGAGTTTGTCACTTCCATTTCAGTATTTGCTTGTCTTTAAACAAATCTGCGTCCATCCGATCCAAAAACGTTAAATTTCGATTCATCTGAAAAGATTACTTTATTCCAGAATGCATTATTTTTACTAATAAATTCTTTGGCGAATTTTAATCTCTTTTTCTTATTAATATCACTAATGTACGGTTTCTTTCTAGGAACCCTGGCATGATAATCATTTTGACGTAGCACTCTTCTACATAATTCTGGATTTACATCTTCCTTGAAGTAATCTCTAACTATCGTTGCAAATTGTGTAGCAGAAATCTTTGGATTTTTTTTATTTCACCGATCAAAGCTCTTTCTTCTCTTTCCGCTAAGTTTTTTACAATTCCTTCAGATTTCGATCGTTTAACACTAAACCTACTACGGCCGGTCAAATTGACCTTTTCAAGCTTCTGCAATTTCGTACATACAACATGATCACATCGCTATTTATCTTTACGATTTTTCTTCAAGTATGTATTCATTGTATTTTTCAGTATTTATTTCTCGTTTTATATTTCATAATATTTCACCATGAATGCTAGACTATGACTGACGCACGTAGAACAACTACCAACAGTGAATGTTTACATTCAGTGTCTGAAAAACTTTGTTCTCATTCATTCTTAGAGCTCATTTCTGTGTGTTCAAATACTTTTGTGGCATCAGAAAAGTTTATGTTTGTGAGAAATAATTCATAACTATTGTATACATATTTCGATTCACTTGAAACTTGACCTGTATAATCTAGCGAGTCATACCTATTTACAGTGTTAATAATATTTCTGTAAGTATTGTATAATATACTTATTATGATAAATAAAGTATTTCATGGTAAGTGTTCAAATACTTTCGTGAGTCACTGTATGTCAACAGCACGGATCTACCTAGGGATATACACTACCGCTTAAAAGTATCCAGACACTCCGCGATGGATAAGTCGATGAATTTCCTATTTAACTTTAGTGTAGTATTGGTAAGTTCCACATAGGCAAATTTTTAATTTAAAATGTTAAATATTTCATAAGAAACTAATAAAAATCGATTTTAGTCACTATTTTAGGCACTGAAATAACTTTTCCGGATACTTTTGAGCGGTAGTGTATATCGGCTAGAAGATACTATTCTTTGATACACTGCCGCATGTAGAAAAGGACAGCGAAGCTTCATGGCCTCTCACGGGGTATACCCCGCGGCAGTGGGGATAGTTCTGGGACTTTTATTGGCTAGATATTTGGGACACATATCGAGTAAAGACTGTAGCTGCCATTTCAAGTGAAGTCCTTTGTCTAAAGAGTAATGAAACCCATTGCCTCCCTTAAGCTGTTCGCACCTGTCATAGGTCATTCTACTCGTTCTGATGTGCCGAGTAACTGGGCAAATTTTATTTGAAACGAAAATAAGAAACAACTTATCTAGCACCGTTATTTTCGATACTGTTATTTGAAAATAAAAATAAAATTAATTTATTCGAAATTATAACAATTTCAAGTAGGTATATTATTTCGATATTTCTTTATTTCAAGTTTGTCTAAAGAAATAATCCTCAAAGTAATATGCAACAAAGGGTGTTAGTATAAACGAGACTCGAACCTGATATAATTTTGAAAAACAGTATCACAATTATCTGAAACGTGCGAGTAAGAAAGTTTTCTGCAAATATCTCGATAACTTGTAATTTCCACGAAGAACGAAAGTCATTATACGTATTCAGCACGTTGGTATGAGTAAAATTGCGTATACAGTGAATTGTCGTTGACGAGTCAGTTGCGCCGTTCTGGTGACTGACTCAAGCTTCGTACAGACCTGAACATTTCGACGAACATTACGCCGAACACCGAACGGAACGCAAAATCGTCATTAATTTCGGCGAACTGAACGGCGAATGGATCGGAGAATCGACATTAACCCTTTCGTTACTGTTGAGACGCAACGTAATGCGAGACACACGAAAGTCTCTCTAGAATTTGACACCAAGTTCCGACCACTCGACTAGAAGCAATAAATTAGTCTACCTAAGAGTAAGAAGGTTTTTGAGCCCGAAGCGACGGAACTCGTCCGAGTTTTTCTGCGACATTCGGGCGCCATAACACTAACAATTTAAGACAGCGTCTGGACCATTTCTACATTTCACCCCGAATTTTCTCCCACTATTCTTTACCACCTCCACCACAAATTTCACATCCTTTAGAACCATCTTTGCGTGCGAGTCTTTAGTCTTCAGCCAGCCCTCACATAAGCTACATCATTGTACAGTCGTTATAATTAAACTACAAGTTATTGTTACTAATAAGTTGTCCAGTCGTTCTACCGCTCAAAACACCTCACACTTTAAATAACTACTTAGCACGGTTTTAAGTAACCAAGCAGGAGTGATAGATGTGAGGAAAAACTTTTCCATCTACACACGTACAGTTATCATCGACGAGATATCTCGCTACCACTATGTCGCGTATGCGAAGCTATGGAGAAGATTTCTCGCATCGCAAGTTCTGATACGCGATGCTATGGGCGAATATGTTTTGTATCTATCTTTCAATATCTGCCCCTGCGTACCTATGCTTCAATATCTATCCTTCGGTATTTACGGTGCATTACAGTACATTTACAGTAACTTATTCGATATATTTAGTGAGACTAAAAGAATATAAGAAAGATAACAAGATGCTTTTAGTGTTTTCTCTTCAATTCTGTCCAATAGCAATTTTTTCAAAATTTCTTTTTCTCTCCATGCGATAAACTAATTGATCTAACGCCTCAAAAAATCCAAGTCGTATGGTTCAGTCTTAAAAAAGTTTTCATCCTTTTAAAACTGTCCGAATATTATTGCGAGCCACTATATATTACATTCAAAAACCAGAAGCATATGATCCTCCAGATATATTTGGCACTTTTTCCATCTTCGTAGGACAAAGTGAATCAGATGTTTTATGTAAAGTGTTTAAGTTAATTTTGCAAAAAATTCTAAAATGCAGGTTCTGCGTGTATACCTCGCAACCCGTCGGGAATGACTGTTTTATTATTTAGCCTGATGTTCGCTTCAGTAATGTACAACGCTTACGCTGGTTTCATTACGTCCATATTGTCGGTCCAAGCAAGTGGCGTCGAATCAATTTCCGATCTTCTGTCATACAACTTCAAGATGACGCGTATATTCGGGTAAGATAGATAAATTGAAGATCTTCATGCACGTATGGCTCATGTAAATGTTTAAATTATAATCTTTCTTATATATTTAGTGAGACATTCCAATTGATTTAAACAAATGCAATGTTTTCATAGCAAGGGCCATTGCAAAAATTTGAAAAAAATGAGGAAGAAGAGATATAATTAAAAGATATCGGGCTGAAACTGGTATTAAACTTAATTAAAAAATTATTACAAAAAATATATATTCATAACAATAATTATCAGTAAATACGAATAATTTTTCAATAAATTTTAGTACGTTCGCACATTCGCTGTTTTTTTTTTGTATCCCTTCCAAACCTGCAAGCAAATTCACGCGCATTTCCTTTCATGTATGTCGAAAAACCTACAACTGATGGATCGACCGCGCGCACGAACGCGAACGGGTAGGACTTGTAAATCTGTTTGCAGAACAGATAGCATATCCTAAACATTCATAATATAAAGAATAAGTGTTGAGAAATGCAAAGAAATTTATAAACAAAGAAATCGGTGATATAAATAATCTCGAAGAAGTATTAAATAAGTAACAAATAAATGATTTCAAATATTATTTTAAAGCAATAAAATTTTTAGAATTAATTTAAGAATTACTACAGAAAGTATATAGTTATATCGATAATTATCAGTAAATGAGTTTAATATTTATTGGATCGATGAAAAACTGTGCGCAAATTTGTTTGCAGGTCTGTTCGGAACACAAAAAAAAACGGCAAATGTGCGAACGTGCTAAAATCATTGAAAAATTATCCCTATTTAGTGATAATTATCGTTATGAATATATATATATTTTATATAATAATTTTTTAATTAAGTTTAGTGCAAGTTTCATCCCAATATACAGGGTGGGGCATTTAAATGGGAACACCTAAATATCTCGGTTATTATTAGTCGTACAAAAAATCTGCACGGAATAAAGTTGTACTGTTTCAAGGGGCGAATTTGATGATGGTAAAAATTTTTTCTCAAGGTCATTTTTGTACAAGATTTCAAGGTTATCGATATTTTTTTTTAAATGGAATCATATTTTTTTATTATCGCTATGTGATAGCCGACGTCAAGACAAATCCAACGATTTATAATATTATGACCTTCACGTGACCTTGAGTATGAAAAATTCATAAAAGTAGAACACTCGATATAAACAGTGAAATAACGATGACATGATCCCCCTAGGGTTTCAAGAGATGTTATTGAACCTTGACTAATGACTGTAAACATGCTTACAATAAATTATAAACACTGATACAAATTCTTCTCCTTGCGGTGACTCTAATCAGTACGTTTAAGAAATTCATCGGGATTTATTCGATTGTGAAATATAACGTTACTTTTCTGAAACGATGGTGTACAGTGATGCAGAAAAGGTAGAAATTATTTTAGTTTATGGTGAGGCTAAAAGTAACTGAGTACAAGCATTTTAACTGTACGCAGGAAGATGCCCTGAGAGAAATCATACTTCTCGAGAAAGTTATGACCGTATAGTTCAATTACCCTGTAAGTAAAAGTATAGTTCCCCGTATAGTTCCCTGTTTTGTAAAACAGGGAGTATTAAATCACTGAACAGAAAACGATCAAAGCCTGCGCCTGGAGAAGATGCCGAAACTTTTGTATTGGCTACAGTCAATATTGATCGTACTACAAGTTGTCGAAAAATTGGACGTTCTTTATTCTTTGTTCTTTATTGCAACGTCATAAATTTCATCCACACCGTATTTCCTTACATCAGGAGCTTCATGGCAACGACTTTGAGAATCGTGTTGCTTTTTGTACATGAGCATTGTAGCAAATACAAAGTCATGAATATTTTATGACGTTCTCTTTACTGACGAAGCTCCTTTTTCTAACCATTGACAACTGAATACACATAATATGCATTATTGGTGCACTGAAAACCCGAAATGGCTTCGACAAGTTGTACACCAGCGCCCCTTGGAGTGTAAATGTATGGTGTGGAATCGTTGGTGATAACAAACTCAAGGTCACGTGAAGGTCATAGTATTACAGGTCGTTGGATTAGTCTTGACCTCGGCTATCGCATAGCGATAATAAAAATATATGATTCTATTTAAAAAAATATCGATGACCTTGAAATCTTGTAAAAAAATGACCTTGAGACAAAATTTTTACCCTCATCAAATTCGCCCCTTGAAACAGTACAACTTTACTCTGTGGAGATTTTTTGTACGACTAATAATAACCGAGATATTTAGGTGTTCCCATTTAAATGCCCCACCCTGTATATATACACATATATATACATATATAGATATATATCTATATATCTCGCATAATTGATAAAATCGACCGTTCGCACAAGTGCGCACACAAATGCGTGCACCAGTGGCAGCCTTCGTGTATACAGGGTGAATTCGATAAAACAGGACACCTAAATATCTCCGTTACTTTTCGTTGTACAAAAAAACTTCGTAGGACAAAGTTACACTGTTTGAAGGGCCACATATAACGGTGTAAGGGAAAAAAAATTTCAAGGTCATTTTTATGAGATTTCAAGGTTATCGATGTTTTTTTAAATGGAATGATATATTTTCGTTAACGTAATGTTGTAGCTGACAAAATAACGAATTCATGCATGTAACACAATATGACCTTCAAATGACCTTCAACCCAGAAAAATGGTATAAATAAAATTCAACGTGTAAGATTCATTTGATGTATTTCTGTTACGCCAAATGTTCAAAAATATTCCCTTGAGCTGCTATACCGTCAGCCGTGAAGCTACAGAATGTACTGCTGCGTAATTCATTTCTGAGGAAATCGACGCACAAGCCTGGACTATTCTTTTTTTCATGTCGTCTATAGTCGTTGGTGGTTCACTATAAACATCGTCTTTCAGTTTTCCCCATAGATAAAAATCAAGGGGTGTAAGGTCTGGTGAACGAGCTGGCCATAATACGGGTCCGTTACGTCCAATCCAACGATTTGGAAACTTGTTATTTAAGAATTGTGTTACGACACGGGGGAATGGGCCGGACATTCGTCATGTTGATACCACATATTTTCACGAATGTTCAAGGGTGTTTTTTCCAGGAGAATTGGTAACGATTCTCGTAAAAATGCAATGTATTTTTCTGCATTTAATGTTCCGGTAATAAAGTGAGGCCCAATTATTTGGTTATCTAAAATTCCGCACCAAACATTGACGGACCATGGTCTTTGTTTGTCGACTGTCCGTAACCACCGCGGATTTTCAGATGACCAATAATGCAGGTTTTCTAAATTTATTCGCCCGTGATTTGTAAACGAAGCTTCATCGGTAAATAATACTTGATTAAAAAATGCTCTATCGTTTATCAATTGTCTCAATCCCCACTGGCAAAAGTTTACACGATTCACAAAGTCTCTACCATGAAGTTCTTGATGAGTTGATAGGTGAAAGGGGTGAAATTTGTGTTCCTGGAGTATTTGCACTACACATTTTTGACTAATGCCACTTCCTCGTGCGATTTGCCCCGTACTAGCATGAGGGTTTGTATTCACTGCTTCCAGAACATTAATTGTGTTTGCTTCATTCCTTACAGTCCTCACCTCTGTACGTTTTTTATTTTCGACACTACCAGTTTCACGGAATTTACTTATCAAATTGGAGTAAACGGAAACTGGTGGACAATTACGATTAGGAAATCGGTCCTTGTACAACTGCGCGGCTTCTCTTAAACACTGTCGACTTTCTCCATAAATGAAAATCATATCAATCTTATCTTCCTTCGAGTAACGCATTGTGAAACGTTCATCGATAAACTGATCGAGAAATCTTAGAAACTGTGGAAATCTGATAGCAAGAAGATCTTCTGAGTAATTAGTAGTGGATAAACACGATTCTGTACGAACGTTTAGGTGAAGGTATATCATAATTGTCCTCCTGTCAACACCGAATCTGTTATTATGTTATGTATTGCGATACATTTGAATGTATAGCAGCTCAAGGGATGTATTTTTGAACATTTGGCGTAACAGAAATACATCAAATGAATCTTACACGTTGAATTTTATTTATACCATTTTTCTGGGTTGAAGGTCATTTGAAGGTCATATTGTATTATATGCATGAATTCGTTATTTTGTCAGCTACAACATTACGTTAACGAAAATATATCATTCCATTTAAAAAAACATCGATAACTTACACCGTTATATGTGGCCCTTCAAACAGTGTAACTTTGTCCTACGAAGTTTTTTTGTACAACGAAAAGTAACGGAGATATTTAGGTGTCCTGCTTTATCGAATTCACCCTGTATAGATGGGTTTGCCACCATCTTCTAGATTTTCTGTGTTTATCCTTCGCGGTTAACGAGTAGTGAATGTAAATATATGCTGCTGCAGCTTCCATAGTTTGCAAGAAATTTTGGAAATTAAACAAATGCGATCTGATCGTTGCGCTGGTTACCGAATTAATGTCGATCTCCGTCTCGTCCGCCGATCGGCATGCCCTCCGGCGCGCCGTTCGATTCGCCGAAATTAATGTCGATTTTGTGTTTCGTTCGCTGTTCGACGCGCCGCTCGGCGCAATGTTCGTCGAAATGTTTAGGTCTGTACGAGCCTTTAAGAGTCATATCCGTCTACAAGTCATAAAAGCCTATGATTACCAAGCAATAGTGACAAGAAGACTGAGAAAATGTCTTTCTCCGATACAATGTTGCACGTAGCTCGAGAGACGGCTCTCGAGCTTGGGCTCCTCACCGCGGTGGTCTGGGTAGTTCCACTGACTCGTAATGAGAATTCGCAGTATGTAATAGGTACGAAAAGCTTTGGGGAGGGGAGGAGGATATTTTAAAAATTTGGCCTATGTATGGCTAGCGATTTCGCTGAAAGTTTAGATAAACAAATTATACTTTGGAGTTCAAATAGCTGTAATTCTTTCAAAAATCGGCCTCGACAATCAAAAGATGTACTATCACAAACGATGTTTCGCAGAAATGGCTTTGGGAAAGTGGCTGCTACTTCCTTCAACAGTGATGGACAAAATAGCAAAACACTTTACATATTTACAGTGTTTACTCGATATCTGTCCAAAACACGGGTCTAGCCAGGGACAAATATCGGCCAGGAGATACTATTCTTTGATCCACGCCGAACGTATAAAAGGCCAGCGAAGCTCTAGAAGCGTCAGTGGATATAGTTCTGGGACTTTTATTGGCTAGGTATTTGGAACATTGTATAAAATAAACACTGTATACATTCCGTAGATTTAAAGGTAGAAAAGGAACACTTTGACACCCTGTATATTGTATACCATCTCTAGAATAAACACACAAAATCTTCGATAGACTGCGGATTTGATCCATTCATGACATAAATGTGTAGTTGCAATTTTGAACAATAGAATGATTAAACGAATCGAAGGGTATGGGTGTATTATTTTCAATTTATTAAAATAATCAATGAAAGATCGAAATCCTTAGATGGCTTCTGTTTCTTGCAACAAATGCAAAACATTTTTATTTTGTACAAAATCTGAAACTAGGTATTATGATATGATCTAAACGATGTAAAGGACAGTACACATCAAAACTGGAGACAGTTCAACACAAATCGAATAAACAAATTATATGAAACGATCTGAAAACGTTTATTAGAAGCAATAGGATTAAAAAGAGATATAACAATTTTAAATACTAAAGTATTTCCATAAAATAAGTGTAACGATTTTTGTACTACTGTCTTTTACTTTTGTCCAACCGATATTAATTAATTTTTGCAATTCATTGTATAATTCTTTTATTACTCATGACAAAGATCTAGGAGATTGCGTGTTTATTGTGGAGATGGTAAGCAAAATACAGGGTGTATAAAGTCTATACATTTTCTACCCATAAATACAGGGTGTCCCAAAGATGTTGTACATCTTTGAAGAGGATGATTCCCGAGATCATTTGAAATATCTTTTTCCTTTGAAAAGTGTTCTCCATGTCTTCGTTCAAGAGTTATTAACCGTTTCACTCCCATGGACGTGTTATGTCGCGACGCCGATACTAGGTCACAGACGAGTTATGGATGTATCGTGCTTCATTAGTAGATTCATTCTAGCAGTTGGAATATTCCACTTTCTTTGATTTATTAACACATTGTTTATGGGACATTTCGCGCGCGGCCTTGAGAAAAAATAGACATTTTTAGAAATCGCTGTAACTTTAAAATAACGCTATAAATAACAAAAGTAGTATGTCAATATAACAAGCATGTGTGTTCTGGAACTGTCAAAAAGACGATGGTAACATAATCCGTCGTTAAAAAACCCGTATAAATACGGGACCCGACTCCCACCAGCAGACAATGAAAAACGGGTTTTTACGTGTCCCGCAAAACACCATCAGTCTAAAAAAAAAGACGAATTTATCCGTGTCCCGGCAACAATGTGTTAAATTCTCCCACCTTTCGGACAATGGAACGTCATCGTCACTTGAATTATTTCTGTTACTGTCCATATCACTATTGCTATCACTAAATAATACGATTTCTTAATCGTGGCATCGTGCCCTACTCCCGTGAATAGCTAAATGGGCACTGTGACTGACACAACATAGAAGCAAGTTTAGTGACCCCAGACGGAACAAAAGCATAAGCCGCGTGTTTACTCGTTTGTGGCATCGCACGAACGGTATCGCGTCGCGATATAATACGTCCGTGGGAGCGAAGCGGTTAACGAAAAGCACACGTGGCTCGGCCAATGTCAACGCCACGCTCAGCGGGACCTGTCGCTGAACCGGAAACCGTCCGCTATAGCCGCGCTCTGATTGGTCCGTGTTTTTCGTGAATAACTCCTGAACAAAGCCGCGGAGAACATTTTCGTAAAGAAAAAAATGATTTCATATGACCTTAGGAATCAACCCCTTCAAGGATATACAACATTTTTAGATGCCCTGTATAGCAACGTTCTTGTACATACTAGGTGAACGTGAAGCCGCCGGCCTAATTCTCTCAGTTGTCACATTCTTGTAAAAAAATGCGAACGAACTTATTCTCAAGTTAATATTTTGTCCAGCACCCTAGTCAATTTTCAACAATTTTCCTGCAAATATTACTTAGCTCCTTCGAATCGAAATAAAATTCTATTATGTTGTAGACGACATATGTATAGCCATTGAAAAAAAGGCATACAATAAATATAAATTTTCTTTTTTTTTTTCTATGAAATTCGGAACGATGAGGAATTTTTTATCACTATAACCTCAAAATAAATGGTGGCGCAAAGGGTTAAACATCATGTACTAAGATGGACATAATGATTTTTTAAAGAAACATAATTGTATGCAGGGTATGGCCGGACGGGTGGTATATACAGGGTGTCCTAGACCACCCGTCCACCCCTATTAAAATGGTGGAGAGTGATTTTTATTGAAAACTAAAAAAATTTTAGTCACTAATTCGAGTACGCTCTATCGAATAGCGATAGTTGCAATTTCCGGTACTAACCGGAAATAGGATTTTCAAACCGAAAGTCGTTTTTTTAAATGGGACCTGGTATTTTTTATTGCGTATCCAATGTATGAATTCACATTTTTCAAATTAAGGATGTAATTTTTAATAATGAATCTGCACACGTTACAGAACAAATAGTAAAGGACAATATCTTCTCTTAACTAAATTAATAAAGAACTTAATAGAAATAAAGTATGGAAATAAACAAAAGAGTAACAAGGATTAATTTTGGAAATAAACAGGAAATAATTAGGTATCTAATATTGGTTCACGTAACTTGAAAAAACGAGTTTAAATGGAAAAGTGTTTAACGTTGGTGTTCAAATGGGCCACCATTCTGCGTAATACAGAGGTTTATCCTGTTTTGGAAGGAATCGGCAGCACGAAGAATTTCGTCAGCATTTAACAATTGAATTGCTTCTTTTATTCTTTCTATCATATTCTCTCTTGTCGTTGGGCGTTCCCGATACACAAGGTCTTTCATTCTTGCCCACAAATACTAATCAAGTAAGGTCAGGTGACCGAGGAGGATATGTAACTGGACCATATTTGCCTATCCACTTATTGGGAAACATTGTATTCAAGTTTGTACGAGCAGCTCTCGATGTATGTGCGGGACATGCGTCTTGCTGAAATCACATGTCCACTCGCAATTGCAGTGGAATATTTTCTAGTAAATCTGGAAGATATGCTTCTAATAAAGCACAGTATTTAGCACTGTTAAGATTCCCCTCAAGAAAAAGAGGACCTACGATATGATTTGCAATAATGCCGCACCAAACATTGACCTTCTAAACATGTTGATGATCTATGTCTGTCACCCAATGAGTTCCAAGAATTACCATCTTCATCACTTTTAAATGTACATTCATCAGTGAATAAAATTTTGCGATGAAAATCACGTGGTTGTTGTCTTATCCAGTTGGAAAATGCAAGTCTCTGAAGAACATCAGCATGATTCAATGTTCGATAGTGCGTCATTCTGTAAGGGTGCCCTTGTTACTCTTTTGTTTATTTCCATACTTTATTTCTATTAAGTTCTTTATTAATTTAGTTAAGAGAAGATATTGTCCTTTACTATTTGTTCTGTAACGTGTGCAGATTCATTATTAAAAATTACATCCTTAATTTGAAAAATGTGAATTCATACATTGGAATACCTTTTTCCGTCTAATGGAGGCATTTTCGAGAAAAACGTCTCAGACTGAATTGAATATGCAATAAAAAATACCAGGTCCCATTAAAAAAAACGAAATGTCTATTTTTCGATCTTTTGCACAATACAAAAATAAGAAAAAATTCACGGATTTTAAAAATTTTAGTTCGTGCGATAATAGGGTACGTTCCCAAGGTTCTCTGAACATTTCATGTCATTCAGTCAACTAGAACTCGAGATATCGTGGCAACCGTTTCGAAAAATCACGTTAATTTTACGAATTTGAACAAATCCTTTTCATACATATTCTCCACAATACAATGATTTCTCGGTATATGTCGCCGAGGCATGCATGATGAATGTCGCAGAATTATCCCCATTACCACGGAGTATATTCCGTGAGGGGCCAAGAAGCTCGAGAGACCTCGGTCGCCGGGGAGTGTAACATAATTCGGGTCGGGTAGATCGGTGTGAGACCAGGAGACCGCTACTAATCCGATGACAAGACTTCTCTATTTTCATTATTTTTTATGGGACTTTCACCACCATATTCTTGGCATTTTTCTAATGAAAATTATATCAAATATGATGTAATTCCGATGATATTTACATGTGTAATGAATGATGAAAGTTTCGGACACAAAGAAGGATAGCGTATAGGAAAAAAAGTGACGCGGAGAATCACGGCGGCCGGTACAGTTAAAGGCCTTTGCCACAGCATTTGTCGTTGTAACTTTGACATATAAAATATAGGACGAATATGTTTACACTCATCGGCGAACGATGATAAGCGACATCAAGACCCGTGTTGCTGACATATATCGAGAATTCACTATACTTGTACGTATAGTGGGTTCTCGCTCATTGCACTCCCTATACAATGTCCGCTCTTTACAACCTCGTGGGTTATATTTTATTTGCGCGAGGTGGGGAATGTGGCTTACAACAAATGGAAATTTTGTGATGACTTTGCGAGTCGCGTCGCGACTGTTTCTTTATACTGTTATACAGGATGCTCCAGAAAGAAAAAAGTAAGGGGTGATACCTAGGATGGTTCTAAGCACCTTTTTCCTTTGCTAAATTCGCGCCGAAAAGCTTTTTTTTCGAGTTATTAACGAAAAACACGGACCAATCAGAGCACGGCCACAGCGGACGGTTTCTGGCCCGGCCAACGACAACGCAACGACGCTTAGCGAGTCCTTTCGCCGAGCCAGAATCCGTCCGCTGTGGCCGTGTTCTGATTGGTCCGTCTTTTGCGTTAATAACTCTAAAACAAAGCGTTTCGTCGCAAATTGACACAGGAAAAAAATGCTTAGAACCACCTCATGAATCAACATTTTCTTTCTCCGACATTCTTTCTGGGACACTCTGTATGTACGCATTGATCACGGCTTCAATTCAACAGTGGGGAAGTTATAGTTGGGGATTCTTATGTGATTGGTTGGACACTGTTCATTGGAAAAATCTCGGATCTTGCCAGAAATACCGTTCCTGTTTTCGTGCAACCAGCGAATACCTGTTGTACTTAAAGAAAATGTAAAAAACAAAAAATCGATTTATTTTTTAAAATGAAAAGCCGCAATACCTCTTTAGGCGTCTTGATAGAAATCCGGAATATTTACCTGGTTACGTGCGAAATTGAGTAGGCTGAAGGACTCCGGGAAGTCCCTGTCGTTTTTGTCGGAGGTGGTTGAGCTGATCGTCTCGTATCGGCTGCTGTCGGACGTAACGGACTGCAGCTCGTCGTAGATAGATTCGTCAGGATGCGGGGGTGGAGGATAGACCGGGGGCGGTGGGCTGTTCCGCATCCCGGATAAGTCTTCTTCGTTTTTCATGCTTCTCAGATTAGCGTTCAGAGGACTATAGAACGTGATGCTGCTGAAAATATCGTTTGCCGGCATGGACACGCATCTCTCGTCTACCATCGGCCCGTTGAACATCTTGAGACCCTCGGCGTTGTCGCGTAGAAGCTCATCCTGGTTCAGCGACGTCAATCGTCTAGTCAGAAGGTTCTTCACCGATTTCTCCAACCGTATGCTGGCGTTCCTGGTGCTGGAGATCACCGCGCGGCCCTTGGTCGTCACCTTCTCCGAAATCTCGTCTTTCAGCTGGCGGGAGCTTGTGCTCAGATTGCGAAAAAATTCGTTATTCGCGGTCCGGGTCTCCGGTATCGATTTCTGGTCGTCGCTTTTTTCCGATTGACTCGAGTCGCTGCTCTGGCTGCTGTGACAACTGGCTGGAAGCGTCGGCGGAAGCCGCCTCGGCGCTGGAATCGGCCGATGAGGCACGACCGATCTAGGCTTCGGGATCGGTTTTACCTCCATCACGACTGGTTCAGCTTCCGCCTCGTCGCTCTCTATCAACCGAACCACCCAGGAGCGTAGAAGCAGCGCCACATGCTTCGTTTCCCTTAATCAAACGTTCATTGTCCTATTAGGCCGATAACCCCATCAGTTCGCGCGGATTTTCATCCGAGTGTTATTATTGGGACTTGAGAAGAAGTCAACCTGTCACGGCACAGGGGCAAGGGAGTTTTTCGTTCTGCACGCCTATACTCATCATCGGTGCTTACGCAGCAATGTCGTCAGACTCATTGTAAGACTTGTCCCTCACTTTACCTTACCCCTCTTCTACGACACCATTCCCTCATTCCCCGGCGGCGAGCATCTCTACGCTTCCGCTACGGCTCGGTCACGTAACGCGTTTCACTTCTATCGTGCATGTGTCACAATGTCACGTGAGTCACGTGAAACAGCCTTATACTTACATATATAAATACAACTTTAACTTCGGGTACCCGAATATTGCAAACTTTCGGGACCCCGACTAGACCCGACCCGACTGCCATTCCGGGTACCCGAAGTTTATAAACTTTCGGGATCCCGACCCGAACCCGAAATTTCGGGTACCCGCACACCCCTAAGAGGGGCTAATCCTGTAATGACCCAGAGAGGGAGTTACCCTGTGTTAACTGTATTCCCCTAAATTTCCCCTGTCTGGCTACACTGCTACATGTCGAGACAAAACCCCTCACATGACCGAGTGAAAGCGTGGGGAAAAGCGTCGTACAAGGGCAAGGGTAGAGTGGGAGACTAGTCATAATCTGGCAACGCCGTTCCGTACTTTTAATGTTTAGCACTTTGACTGCCAAACTAGAAACCTCAAAAATTACATACAATCAAAGTAAGTTATTTAATGAAATAAAAATTGAAAAAAATTAAATGTATGATATAGACTAGTCCTCCAACTTTCTTGCATTTTACAGAACCTAATAAAATTTGGTACGATGAATATGATAACGTGAAAATTCATTTTAAAACCTGGACAGATAATTCCGTCACCCACATATGGGTGACATGGCAGTCAACTTGTTAGGCTTTGACGGCACACGCTACGAAGTATATGCGATCACTTAGACAATGTTTCGCTAGAGCCGAAAATACGTGTGACTCGGGACGTGCCCTTCCTGTATTTCTTCCAAGTGACTTCTTTTCAGCTCCCAATAATACTAGCCTACTGTTAACACATTGAGCGCCGGTCCCGCCAAAAAGGCGGGTTTCTTTAAGTGACCGATACGTTGCCGGCGCTCAATGTGTTAAGGAACTAATTCTTGACGAGGAACTGATTTTTTATCAATTCATAAAGTAAATCGTTCTTGTAAGCTTATGCCGACAGATAATTATTTGAAATAATTGTTTAAGTAACGATTGAGAATTCAAACATATACGTGTTATACGTGAAAGCAGTTAATATTGTGAGCTTGCGTGAAAATAAATATGCAAGGTAGCATACATGCAGAAAACCCTTGTTGGACGTCATGTCTTACTGATCGGTGTAAGAGACCGCCAACGATAACACAACTGATTTCTTTCATACTTTTACAATTGTTAAAGGTATTGTCATACATTTGGTATATTAAATAATTTATTTACAATGTAGAACAACTATTTTTATTTGAAAGTCTATGATCAATTATTTAGTTCCAATTTTTTCTTGTATAACTAATTTTTTGATGACCTGAATAAGAAATAGATTAGGACATCGTACAATTATAAAAGAATAAAATTTATATTATAATACTAAAATCAAATTTATTTAATACTTTATTTTTAGTTAGTACTTGATTATTTGTTGAGACAAGTATTGGACCTAATCTAAAATGACATATAAAAAGAAAAAGGAGTCTTATAACAATTGTAGCATAGAAGATTTAAAACAAACTGTAGAGAACATAAATTGTAATAAATTGTCTGCGCGTGCTGCCAGCAAAAAGTATAATAGATATACTCTTTTCAAATTTCCTAAAAAGAAGACTGCTGTTATCATGAGTCCTGGTCCAATGAGTGTATTAAGTATAGTAGAGGAAAATTTACTGATAAAATGGATTCATCCCATGAGTGCTACTGGTTTTCCAGTTCATCGTAATTTACTTTTAAATAGTGTCCAAAAATTAGTTCCGGATTTAAAACGAGAGACACCACTTATTAATGGGAGGTCACGAAAAGATGGTGTAAACCTTAAGTCGGCACCGTGAGGTAGCATATACTTATATTTTACATAAATAATGGTCTTCTTAAAAATTTCAAATAAATAACGCTGAACAAAGAGTATGATTAATGATTTTTCACGAAATAGTTATACCAAAAATATTTAATCAAAAATTAGTTTCTTGCATGATGAAATTTTGGATATTTATACGAGAAAATTAGTTCCTTAAATGATTGAAAAATTAGTCGCCATGTAATTTTAAATTGATCAAGAACCAGTTCCCAGTTACCTTATTGTTCTATAGCTTATAAATAATTAAATGATACTCATTTTCAACTTTTTAAAATTTTTCCTTAAAGTTTAAACATAAATTTATCTATAATGTTAGTTACAACAAAATCTGTGGTTTAGGGTTTTATTACGTTAAAAGCCAATACTAAAGCGAGAAGCCATCTAAAGCAATCAAAAACTACTTCCTTGACGGTGCTACTTTTAACACGTCAACTGCCACGCCAGTACCAAACCATAGAATAAACGCTATTCGACGTAATTGTTTCAGGTTATATTGTTTCATATTCAATATTGTTTCAGGTACGTGCGTGCGTGTGTGTGTGTGTGTGTGTGTGTGTGTGTGTGTGTGTGTGTGTGTGTGTGTGTGTGTGTGTGTGTGTGTGTGTGTGAATTTGGTTATGAAACGTATATAAGAAAATGTGAAGAGTGCGATATATATTTACTTAAATAAATTATGATCAACCAGTCTTAGAATTTCATGTTACATGAAAATACACGCTTACACTTGTAATGGACAAATCCCTATCGTAATCCTTGTAATATTAAATACACGGCTACCCGTATATTTTAATTTCACGAATTTCGTGTGTTTGTGTTACACGTGTATTTCAATATACGGTGATATAACGGTTGAACAACTCAGCGTGAGTTTATTGCTGTCTCGCTTCTAACATCGTCAGTCGAAAAGAACCCGATCAGTTTGTACAAAAATACACGAACCTCTACATCCGTGTACACGAAGAATAGAAATGCATTAATTCGCGAATGCATACATAGTTCACGGATTCTGTGTACATGTGATCCCTTCAAAACACATCCACAATCGTAGACTCAAGTTATAACTTCGTTAACAGAGCAGTCACAGAAAAATGTCAAAGGAGGAAGATGAATACAGTGTTTACTCGATACATGTCCAAAACATTTTTTTTTAGATGTGTAGTGATGCATGTGCATTCAACAATTGAATTATTTTTTTTTTTTCATGGAAATGCATTATTCTTTTTACATAGGTAGATTTTCCTTGTTATTCTACGTAAAAATGTATTGGGGTACAATCGTAAAAAAATTATTAGTTATCGAGATATTCTAAGAAAATGTCTTTATTGAAGAAACTGCTAAAGCGCTTCACGACAATTTCCTAATTGTCGGTATTGATGTGTGTTGTCATAACAACAACAGATACTGCCTGTGCCTCACGTTAAGATATTTTAGATCCTCACAATTATTGAGCTTAGTGGATGAACATGTTAAGTAACAATTTCTTTTTATTTTACGTTCTATATTTAAAGCAGATAATAACATATTCTTCCATCCGGAAATCTCTATATTTTCAAAAATGTCACTTAACATGTTCATCCTCTAAGCTTTTCGATTTTGTAAAAGATCTGAAAGAACGAATAATATTGCGATGTGCAACAATAATTAAAGATCACCTTAACTCAGGTATGAATACAATTGAAAAGCTTTTGTGACATGTGTACAGTGTAATGGAGAAGTTTTTTTGTCCATCTTCTTCAATAAAGACATTTTTTAAAAATATCACAATAACTAATAATCTTTTTGCCATTCTACTCCAATACTTCTTTGCGTAGATTCTACGAGTGAGAAACCTGACTATGTAAACATGATCTTACGGATGTAGTACTCTTTGAACCGTACATCGTTCTCCTTTGACATTTTCCTGTAACCGCACTGATAACGAAGTCACATACAGGGTGAGTTACCTAACATTTTCACCTCAAATATCTTTGTTGTTTTCAAAAATACGAGGTAACGTATTTAAAAAGATTATTTTTGCTGAAAGATAGCGTACAGATGAGTGCTCCAACCACAGTTGAAAATATGCATTAACGTACCATCACAGCATGTACGAATATTACCTCTGATATACTTGTCAGAATTCGATATTCCTTCAGAGTCTGTATATAAAAATGTATCGATGTAAACAGCCATAATTTCGGACATTTATGAAATACAGGTATTCTGTTCTCATATTGTAAATCTTATATGTATTCTTTGCTCGTGAATTATAGTCACTGAATTCGTAATGAAAGGGACTATCATCGTAGGTGTTTAAAAAGAGGTGGTCCCATATAAAAAAATGAAGGTGACCTTGATATCTCTAAAACAATGACAAAATCTAAAATTTTGTTGGTATCGTGCGAGCCCCATGTTACCATTCAACTTTGTCCTCAAGATATTTAATGTATCTTTGGAAACAACAAAGATATTTGAGGTGAAAACATTCGGTGACTCACCCTGTATAACCTGAGAAATTGCGTGCACCGTCCTGTGCATAATTGATACGTGCATACAGGGTGGTTCATGCAACTTGCACACCTTGAATATTTCCGTTACCTGTAATCAGAGTTGTGCAGAATTACAATTGAATTACTCCAGGAGTTATAATTACAAAGTAATTTAATTACATTGTAATTCAATCATATTGTAATTCATAATTCAGATCTTCGTTCAATTACATTACAATGTAATTCGTAATTGCAATGGAGTACAATTATAAAATACTTTGCAATTAAACTACAGCAATTACGAATTATAATGTAATTAAATTAAAATTAAAAATTGAAGAATAATAAAGTAATAGGTAATAAGAGGTTGAAAAATCCATGTGGAGGTTTCAAACAGAAGAAATTTTTTAAATTTCAAACATAAATATAAAAAGCAGAAAAAGGAAACATGTCTCTACTTTACCTAGGTTACGATATATATTAAAGGAAAAAATAACGACAATCATCTAATGAGACTCATTAAACAAACATTAATATTATATGTAAGTAAAATGAAATACATTATCTAATAGCAAAAAAACTGAAAAAGAAACGTTGTTAGCTTACCACTAATCAATAATGGGATCACTTTGACGTATTACGAACAAGGACGAGGAAATTCTTCAAAGTTCTGGGCTATACATAATTTGGAGAGCTGTCTTTTAATTATATCGTATTTCAATTATACATCTGATTAAAATAATTAGTAATTGAATTAATTGAAAGGTTTGAATTATGTAATTCAGTTACGACGTAGTTGAATTACTATATAATTGAAATACAATGTAATTCAATTGTGCTATTAAATTACAACGTAACTGAATTAGCATAACTCTGCCTGTAATAATATGAAAAAATGATATATACAATAGTTGCATGGTACGTGTAGAGGCGGAAATTTTGTATTGTAAACAATTTTTATGTGCGTAAAGGCATTCCGAAGATTTCAAGGTCACCTCGACTTGTTTAAATGTAAAGACTTATCTTTTGTATCATGAATCGATAAGTATCAACTTCTGCGTAAAAATGTATTAACCTTTATATATATATCGTTCATTAAAAAAATTTTGAGTTTTGTCACTTATCTTATGAAATATATCTTATGAATTATCTTATGAATTATAAAAATAAGTTAAAAAAATTTTGAGTTTTGTCACTTATCTTATGAAATTATTTTTATTGGTTTACAAGAGCTTTGAAGTTACTGTAACTTTTCACAATAAAAACGTCACAACTCTAATTCAACCTTTCAACATTTATTCGCAGGAAAAATGACATAATTCAAAATATATTTATAAGAAAGATTATAATAATAAATATCTAAATTGTAGTGTACTTTATAACTAATGTACATGACAATTAATATTATGTAAATAACAACAAATCATTTTACATTTCTAAGTTGATTATATACATTAAAAAAAAATTTCCTTTCTTTCATTTATGTCACATTTTTTATGACTGAACGATATGTCCTAGATGTACTTAATAGTTAACGAAATATTATAAAAATAATTTTATATGTGTACTCACCGTATTAAAGATGAGGGTCATCAACTTGAGTACCTACTAGCTTCCAGGTCGTAGGTACGTAATGAAAATTATTTCGATAATATTTCATTAACTATTATATCTAGGACATATAAAGGTCAATACATTTTTCCGCAGAGATGTTTACGAAGTTGTTACTTAGTCGATTCATGATACCGAAGGTAGGTAGGTAGGTGCGTTCTTTCTATTTAAAGAAATCAAGCTGACCTTGAAATCTCCGAAATGACTTCACGCACAAAAATGTTTATATCACAACATTTCTCCCTTTATACCAGGCCTGGGCAACTGTTTTCCCATTGTCGCTTCGCGACTCCCACTATCAGTGCACCAGTTCCCCATTATCAACTATTTCATATTGCCTTTACCGTGCTTTGTCTCGCGTCCTCGCGTAAGTGCAAATGTATCCATGTACCATATACACTTCACAGGAGTTTGGAGGGGGAACCCAGGAGTAGGGAGAGGAGTCGTCTGAGGCTCGCGAGCCGTAAGTTGCCCAGACCTGCTCTATATCGAGCAACTTTTGTCCATGTCATTTTTTCATATTATTACAGGTAACGGAAATATTCAATAAACTTGTAGATTATAATCGTATTTCTTGATCAACACACTTCATAAAATTTGTATTCTGAAATCATTTAATATGTAACTACTAACAGTCAGAAAATTGGATACGAAGTCAGTGATAGGATGCATAAAAGATATGGAAAAAGGCCGAGCAAGAGTAGAAAATGGAAAGTGGGAGACGAAAAGAAGGATAACGCGAGAGAAGGGTGAGTTCGATAGACGAGCTGAGATGGAAGAGACAAGGGGGAAAGACCATGAGATAGATCTTACAAAGAATAAGGGAAAAGATAAGGGAGGACAGAGGAGGAAGGAGCCCCGAGGTACAACGTTAGTTACAAGCGATATAGGGCGGAGGGCGTGTTAAAGTACAGTCTTTACTCCATGTATGTTTACAATATGGGTCTATCCAGTTACATATATCGGCTAAAAGATACTAATCTTTGATACACTGCCGAACGTAGAAAGGGACAGCAAAGTTCGAGTGGCCTCGGTCACCGAGAAGTGTAAATATAATACGGGTCGGGTGTATCGGTGTGAGGCCACTACTAATCCAATAACAAAACTTCTTTATTTTTCATTATTTTTTTATGGGACTTTCACCAATATATTTGTGGAATTTTTTTTATTAAAATGATACCAAACACGATATAATTCGGATCATATCTATATTAATTTTCCGTTAATATAATTGTAATGGGAAGTAACTTTCATCGTACATTACACAATTAAATATCATCAGAATTATATCATATTTGCTATCATTTTCATTAGAAAAGTAATGAAAAATAAAAGAGTTTTGTTATCGGTTTTGTTAATAGTCTCCTGGTCTCACACCGATATACCCGACCCGTATTACATTTACAGTCCTCGGCAACCGAAGCCACTCGAGCTTTGTGGCCCTTTACGGAGTATACCCCGCGGCAGTGGGGATAGTTCTGCGACTTCTATCGACTAGATATTTGAGACATATATCGAGTAAAGATTGTACAGTAGTATCTTCGTAACTGTCGTATCGTTGGGTCTGCCGAGCGACAGTTCTAGTGGAAGTGCTCTACATTCTTTGTAGTGTCCCGAACGTAGAGAAGGAAAGTTGAAAAAGAAAGAGGGACTGCGTCTCCTCCTTTTTCGTTTGTCGACTATATTGTACCTCAAAGAAAGAAGAAACAAGAAGGAAAGAAAAATAATAGCTAAATTTACAGTGGATACAAGAAGTATTTGAACAGTAATTACTTATGTTCAATTTTGATTGTTATAAGTTTAGGATTTAGTTTATTACGTTGTGCAACGGGTGTGATTACAGTTTTTTGTATTCACACTTCTTTAGAGATTAAGAAAGTCATGATGTGTTCTTCAGCAGACGAACCGGAATTAAATATAAGTGTATCCACGCGCGTGCTATCAAAAGTTTATTTGCAGCAAATATTCTGTAATGTCGAATTATGTTTTTCCATAGAATCACTTCTCCTCGAATGAATTATGGAACAACCTATACAATTCTTGCTTTTATACTTCACTTATGATCCTATTCTACTTATTATCAGGTAATTATGTAATGATATAATGGGTAATTATAACATCATTACAGTGATAATGAGTTACTTTACTACACCATCCGTCGTAGCGTGAAGCTGCACGTTTGTTCTAATAAATTGTATTGTATAATTTGCTATAATAATTTAATAATTCAGTAATCGATGCGATATTATAGCTCACACGATATGTTTCATGTAGTTTCAGTTTCAAATGACGCCAACATTCTACACAAGCATATTAACTCGTGCAGTATGTTTCGAATGGCACATACATGCAAAATATTTCTGCACCCGTTATCAAAATGTTATGACTGAAAGGTAAAGTGCCAGGCGCCGTCATTTGAACTACACTTGATGCTCCGTGATAATGCCAAAGCAGCGTGTGATAACAATAATGTAACAGCTGGAGCAGATGCGATAATACCAATATACATTCACCCTAGAAGAAAGGCGAAATACGAGAAATAGTTTTCATGAAACCATGGAAAACTCTAGCTTGAATACATTTGAAGAATGAGTTAACTAACTTTTTTACGGTCTTTCAGGTTTTCTCTGCATTAATCTTTCTAAATTTGTAATGCATAATGCACAACAATTTTTCAAAAAGCACAATTTTTACCCATTTGTGATCTCTTTAATATCTCTGCATTCATTTATGTAGAAAATATCACATTCATTTGCGTACATTTTTTTAATCCCTTACCACATATGATCGAGTCAAACTCGCGATTAAAATTTCGAGCAAAATCTATTACATATAAATTCCTTTTGTTTAAGATGAAGTAAAGTTCTATTTTTTTTTTGTTATCAATATTCAAGCATTAAAATGAATGTAGACTTATTATAAATGTTAGCAGTTGACCCAAAAAGTATTTAAGCATTAAATTTCCCGATTCTCGAAAAATTTTCGATATTTAAATTGTGATAATTTCCTAAAAACAAATACTACAACCATAAGACTGTACTGATTTTAAAGCTTGAAGCCTCTACTTTTGCAACGTTGTGTCTTATTTTCCTCCGAAGATATTTTTATATGATGTGGCAGGTGGCAAACTGAAGACCCAATTTTTCTAAGAAAATGCTGCAAATTCAAACGTCTCCAAAAACTTTCAAAAATTTGTTGTCTTATGGAACAAAAGTGAGAAACAATTTCAGTGGTGTAAAGCTCTCAAAGTGTATAAAACTTATACAGTGTCCTAAGTACTTCCTTGAAAGTAGTGATTCCTGAGCTCGTTTGAAGTAACTTTTTCCTTTGCGAAAATTTTCTCCGCATCTTTGTTAAGGAGTTATTATCGAAAAACACAGACGAATCAGAGCGCGGCTATAGAAGTCGGATTCCGCCTCGACCAATACCAATGCCACGCTCAGCGGGAGCTATCGCCTTTCAAGGAAGTACAAGATTTTTGGGACAGCCTGTATTATTGGATAGATGGCGTCACACAAAATCGGCGTCTCTCATTCAAAATTTGATAAAACGACTAGAAAAGATCGTACATCAATCTTTAAGGTGTCGTTGTAAAGGGGAAGCTTCGGAATCTCCTCGGAATAAAATGAATGATGCGTTATGAAACTGGAGGCTTCTAACTTTAAAACGAGTACAAAATTATTGTCGTATTTGGTGTTCAAATACTTCTTGGAGCCATTGTAATTCGTCTCACTAAATAAGTTTCGCAAGCATCCAAAAAATTATGGAACGAAAAGTTAGCAAAATGATTTATTATAGGGTGAATCACTTGACTCTGCCACCGCAAATCACTAGGAAATTTTGTGTTGTGTGAATGAACGTTCCAAACAGAATTTATGTGTTGTCAAACGGAATTTACAGTGTGGTTGTTAGATTCCCGGATGAGATGCTGTGATGCTATTATCGCGACAGGAATGTTACCTTGAATGTAATCTGAATATTTAACTCTACGCTTTTAACGATTGCGCCGTGAACAAAATATTAGTGTATACAAGTTAATATATCTGGAATTATCAAGGAATATCTTTAAATATTTTCAGTATTTTTGACCTATTCGGAATTCTAAAGATTCGGTTAAACACGTTTAAACAATGCAGAGTAAGCATTTCGCTTTGAAAAATCAATGTCGTTTTTGTTTAAATTGAAAATATAACAGAGATCGAACAACCGTTTACTATTGTAAATATTATGTGTTATTAAGATTTTCTACGTTTCTCATGACACTAAAAGGGTTAAAGATCGTATTGGTAGATTTATGTAAAGCTGTAATTCTAGGAATACTTTTTATTGAAAAACATTTGAAGAACATCCTGATTATCCTTTGAAAAATATATTTATGTATAGATTTTTGAGCTTATATGCTAAATATTTATTGTGCGATGAGTATAATAATTTTTAGAATTGCAGAGTCAATTGTTACAAACTATAATCAGACAACACGAGGTGACTGCTATGTCGATAAGAAAACAAAATTACCAGAGACTAATTATTCTATCGTATTTCCCACTTTAAAATCTATTTTTAAAGGCGTAATTTTATGTCACCTTCAGTATAATTTATGTCAAAAATAAAATTATGTCTTTTTTTTTAAAAAGCGTACGTCGTTGTGGCAAGTACATCTATGAAATACTGATCATTAGACCCCGGATTTTATGCATTTATAAAACAGTAATAGGATAAAAAGTATTTAAGAGTATCAGTATGTTATCATTATCTTATTAGGATTATTAAAGGATTTTTATTTGAAACCAATTTTGATATGCTTCCAGCATCTTGTAATTAATGCAGAAAATGTTTATTTTGCATAAAGATCCCCAATATACTGCGGATTTTAAGCATTCACGACAAAAACAAATAGGGTAAGGGACCCAATTACTGTGCGGCTAACAATTACTGTTCCTACGGTAATTATACTTATTTTTAAAACATAATGAATATTTAAAAAGAGATATATAACATATATATTAATTATAATTAATATTCATTATGCTTTAAAAAGAAGTATAATTAATATAGGCACAGTAATTGGTACCCCCACAGTAATTGGGTTCCCTAACCCTAGGTGAAACAGAAACTTGTGAAAATATGGAAATTATATTATATTACATTATTTAAAATTATATTATATTATTTGTAACTTACTGAAATGATTAAGGAAGGAAACAATTGTCTACACATCTTCTGTTTTCTGCAATTGATGCAAAATATTTTTAGTCTGCACAAAAATCTTACATGTAGTTGTTAAAGTGTAATGTGTCTTTATAAATGCCTCGCGTTTATACTCATTTAAATTAGTCGCTCATTTGCTAAAACTCCACAAAATAACAAGTGGTGAAAATTGATGAAATATGTGTAGTATACGTTCATTGTTAAAAGTTCTTTCAACTTTTGCCATTCGACAGTATTAAGTCTAATTATTAAGGACATTTTTTCTAAATGTACTAGGTTAATCATTAATTAAGTGCTTTCGCAAATGCTTGTTTTTTTTTTGTTTAAAAACTGTGTCCATATAATTAACGATTCATGAGTAAATTAAAGTGGCAGTGTCAGCTGACTCATCCTATATACGAGCTGGTTAACTGTAGCATAATCAATACATGGGCAGTTCATTCAGCTTCAAAAATGAATTCTTATGCAGATACATATCATTAACGAACTACACTCCTAAAAAAAATTAAAGGGTCACCTCTACGAACGGGCGAAAATTGGGTCAACTTGTTGTCAAAATTGTTGTATCGATATCGTTAAAAAATCATTTGAAAGCTTGAAGTCTCTACTTTCATATGCTCTTTCAAATTTTCAGCTACGTTGCTTTTTAACGCAGTTATAGCGTTATCAAGAATATTTTGACAATTAAAAAAAATTTTGTTCAACTTCCACACATTACATGGGTAGAAATAAATTTTTTTGAATAAATCGCGTTACCATCATTTGAAAGCGCATGCTTTTCTGTGCAAACAACCTGGTTGTTGAACGTAGTGCGATTTTTTTTGTTTGAGTAATGCAACATTGAAGCAAAAATGGTCTTCTTAATTTTAACTAGCTCTAGAAAGCGAAAAAATCATTGTAGAATCTTGTGCAAAAAAGTAATAGAAAGAGCATTTCTTTCTCTTGAAGGCACTTCTTTTGTTTTTTTCAATTTAATTAACATTTCGATATGCCAGGTCTTTCTGACAATATGCTTAAAATTTGCATATTTCACCCCATGAGTGCCCACTGGTTTTCCAGCTCACCGTAATTTACTTTTAAATAGTGTCCAAAAATTAGTTCCAGATTTAAAACGACAGACATCACTTATTAATGGGAGGTCACGAAAAGATGGTATAAACCTAAGTCGGGGCACCGTGAGGTAGCATACACTTATATTTTACAATAAATAATTGTCTTCTTAAAAATTTCAAATAAATAATGCTGGACAAAGAGTATGATTAATGATTTTTCATGAAATAGTTATACCAAAAATATCTAATCAAAAATTAGTTATTTATCTTTTGTTAGATGAACGAAAATAACTGATTGAAAAATTAGTGGCCATGCAATTGAAGTGATCGAGAACCAGTTCCCAGTTACCTTATAAGTTTTTGTTTAAAGTTTATACATAAATTTATCTATTAGTAAAAAAAAATCTGTGGTTTAGGGTTTTATTATGTTAAAAGCAAACACTAAAGGGGAAAGCTCCACTAAAATGATATAACCCGGTATATCGTGTGCTCCAAAATAGAATTTCTGAGATGCAAGAGAGTAACATGAGTAATCACTAGAATAAATCTTATCTCCTCGTTTCTTATTTCATTAAGCAAATGTAGTTTGCTAGAACCTCGTTTCGTAGAACCTCGAGAACTAAACAGGGAAACATGACTGCTCGAATATTAGGGTCGTCTCTTAGTTGTAATACTAAATTCGATTTTTATTAATTTCTACAATACAATAGAACCTATGTAGAAACTAGAAAAATTTAGGAAATGAATCACTATGATTACCTCTTTCGCTTCACAATCTCGATTTTAGCACGCATTTTCAGTCCCGTTTCGTGTAACGAGCGAGCTTCTACTGTAAATAATGTTGCATACGAGCTCTTTACATACAGTGTTTACTCCATATATGTCCAAAACACGGATCTGGTCAGAGACATATATCGGCCAGGAGATACTATTCTTTGATCCACGCTGAACATAGAAAAGGACAGTGAAGTTCTAGAGGCCTCGGTTCTTGGCCCCTCGCGGGGTATATCCCGCGGCAGTGGAGATAGTTCTGGGACTTTTATCGGCTACATATGTATATAAAGTAAGCACTGTATATTTGAAGCATGTTGGGATACTAAAGACTTCAGACATCGGAGGTTTGGATAATCGAAGTCCTACTGTACTTTGTGGAATTTTTACGGTTGCTGTTTCGACGCTCAGGCCGTTAAAATTTTCATCACGGCACTTCAATGTCCTCACTGCCAAAGTATGAAACACATTCAAAGTGAACAGTAATCAATTATTCGCGCGTCGTCAACCTTCGGAGAAGGTTTCGATACTTTTATCGCGTGTGCATCGCAGCTTGAGACTCAAAACTGGTTAAATGAAGAAACACACGTGGGCCAGCGAAGTGTTTCAATTCCTCGAACTTATGGCTCCCTTTTTACTCTTCACGGTCACTCGAGTTTAATCAATGAAAGGCAGTTCAAATTGAGGGTTGTAACGTTTGATAGTATCGCGTGATTGCAAGTTGCAGACACGCGACGTACTTTTACCGTTCAATCACGTATAATTTTGCAATTGCCCGGGAAGAACCGGGTGATCGTTCTGGGAACATTTTCTGTACGACGGCGCTGGGACGTCACGGGACGTCACGGGACGCGACGGGACGCGACGGGACGCGACGGGACGCGACGGGACGCGACGGGACGCGACGGGACGCGGCGTGACGCGACGCACAGATGCGTTGAATCAACTATTCCTCGTTGCTGAACACAAATTAAATGCACGCATGAAGTGAAATCGGTAGCGAGCGATTTTACTAATACAACTCCGTCTCCGGGCAAAGGAAAGTGAAAATTTAATTGCGACGCCACCATAAAACGGTAAAAGTCCGTTGAACTTATTGAGTAACAACCGGAGAAGTGAACAGTTATATTTCGTAGGTTTAAAATATTAGGTGTGGAAATTAACGCGATGTCTTTTCAGTGAAGCAATTACGCAACCATTTTACATTGAAATATTCTTATTTCTTATTCGTTATTTTGGGATTTGGAAACAGCAAAATAAAAATTGTTTACATTGACTGCAAGGAACCGGTACCAAGCAGATATTTCTTTCCTTCTCTAATAATTTCTAAAAGTTGAAAACAATACATTGACGGTTTTTTCAATCTTCATACTCTTTCGAATTGTAGCCATTTGTCCCACAAATGCATAAAATCCGCTCTCTACTTATAAAACACTACGTATATGTATCTATACGGTGGATTCAACAGTGTTTGAACACTACATTTCCGGTTTTCGAGAAATTATCAATATTTGAAGTGTGACAATTTCGTTAAAAATAATACAACAATAAAGTTCTTATTTTAAAGCTCGAAGCATCTAACTTTCACAGCCCATCATTCATTTTTTTCTAGGATATTTATGCATGATATAGCATGTACAAAATTGAGGACACCAGAAAATTAAAAAATTTATTTTCTTAATGAATCTATTAAAAAGATTTGACGATCGAATCTTTCTCTTCTTGACTACTGCTTAAAACTTGGTCCACGATTTTACTTGACTGTTTTATGGAACACTAATGAGTAACTTGTGTGTTATCGTATGTTATTACGAAGATGACACTGTATCTTTCATTCAAAGCTTAATAAATCGACTAGAAAAGATCGTAGATCAAGTTTTAAGCATTCGTTGCAAAGGGAAACATTCAATCTTCAAATCTACGGTGGTTTCAGATACGAGAAAAGTTATTCGATGTTTTTAAATAGGTACGTTTTAATTTGTAACATTTTGGACGAAAAAAATGTCTTCAGTTTTCCAGTCGCTCCATCATACAAAAGTATTTTACACAAAAATGAACGATGGATAACAAGAGTAGAGTGTCAAGCTTGAAAACGAGTCCAGGTATATTATTGTATTGTTTGTTTAGCGAAATAATCACAGTTCCGATTTCCCAAGAATGGGAAATTTAGTGTTCAAATACTTTTTAGATCGACTGTATTATAGCTCTTGCGTCTTGAAATATATTAGACAATTTTTATCTAGCATAAAAAGTCTGCAGTCTAATTATCACATCCTGCTTGCATACTGTTAAAACTTAATGAGCTTTAACATACGTTCTTCCAAGTCTCAAGAAGCTCCGCCCCACTAACTGTAGCGCACTCGAAACAATTAACACTTATGCCTCGACTAATTTAACGAACTCTTATGTAGCACAGCTTGCACATACACGCGAAAGAAATTTTCAACGCACTCCATTCCCCATGCAAAAGCATTAATACAAAACTGCGAATGCTAACAAATAATTCATTAAAAGTTGAAACGAATCATTTGCACTCGATAATTCCAGCATCTAATTGTAATTCTCCTCGAGGGACACCATGTTGGGTTCGCCTATGAAAGCAAGCACACGTATTCGAAGATGTTACTCCATTGCACCACTTCCCGCTACCAATTTAGGGATAACGTCAACTTAAATCGTTCGTACTTGAAAGTGCTTTTGCTTCTAGAAATCTCGTCGAGTGCAACAAATTCACATACACATGATTTCAACTCAAGTATGCAAAAGCGTTAGAGGACAAAATCGAGTATAAATTGAGTAAAACAGTTAACCGCACTTGGTAAGGTTCGACGAGGATATGTCATATCTCCTGTTCCGATGAAAACGTGGAGTTTTACACAAAGAATTGTTAACACTCGCTCCGCGCATTCTACTGACGACAGCTACTTCGACAATAAAGACAGCTCATGCTCGTGGTAGTGGAAGGTTGAATCACCGCATCCGAGTCACGTGATTGACAATGAGGAGTTGGAATAAATCAAGTTTTATAATTTCGCATGCTGTCCATTACCATTTCTCTACATTCTATTTCCTAACCACTCCAAGTCGCATTTACATCGATGCATTTACAAATTGCATGCAAGTCACAATAAATGAATGAATCTGAATCTGGAACTTTCAGACTTGCCATTAGACTGTGAAACTTTATGCAAAATAGAAATTTTTTTGCTATCTCAATTGCAACAAATTATAGCAAAATAGAAATTTATTTCCTTTCTCAACAGATTTAACAGATCGAAGTTAATATAACGATATCTTTAAATTCATATACTGTAAAATACTGTGTAATTTAGCGTAAATACTAAATGTGCAGATCAAATATTTTCTATAATCTTGTCTCTATAAATGCGTCAGGTCTTCCTGAAAGTAATGCGAATTTCCAGTCATGCGTTTAGAAAATGAAAGACAAACGTGTGATCACAATCGCTAGTTTTCCTTACATATGTATGTAAGTACAATATCATTTTATAGGTTGTAGAAAACGAAAGAAAGTATACAACATATATATTACGGCATATATGTACAGCAGATTAATGGTCGTGATTATGTTTGTATCTCATCCTTAAATTTATATGAAACGAAATTTGCATTGCTTATACGATGACCTAATACTTTATGACTGTGGAGAATCAATGAGTGAATCATTTTTCATTTCATTTAATTCACAATGTCTGCCTTCAGTCCATCCGGCATCGTGCGATGAGTACTACTAATTGCTTACTAATTACTAATTACCTGTTAATCTGAAACACTGTATTTCCAATTATACAAAAATCGTGATAATTTCGTAAAAAGAAATAGTACAACCAGAAGCCTGGACTCGTTTTAAAGTTCAACGCTTCTACTTTCGCAAAGCAGTGTTCATTTTCATAAGATATTTTTAGCGGCAGATAAGAAACTGAATACCTATTTTCCTCAAACATGCTGCAAATTCAAACGACTCCAAAAACAATAAAACAGTAAACACTGTAATTGACGGCACGTCTCTCATTCAAAGCTCGATAAAACGACTAAAACAAAATTGTGTATCAATGTTTTAGGTGTCGTTGTGAAGAGGATGCTTCAATCTTTAAATCTGTGGTAGTTTCAGTCACGAAGAAGATTAGTCAAAGTTTTCACGGACGTTTAACTGTACAGTATTTTCGAGAAAAGAATGCGTCTTCAATTTCGCGCGCGCTGCACCGTGAAAAAATTCTAGAATAAAATGAACGACGGAATATGAAACTACAGGCTTTTAGCTGTAAAATGAGTCCAAATTTATTGTAGTGCGATTATTTTTTATTAAATTATCACTGTTTAAATATAAGCAATCTTTCGAGGATCGGGTATTTATTGTTCAAATAAATTTTGTATAGGTTGTCACACAACATGTACAAAGTATATTAAATTCAGCACTTTTAAAAGTAGAAAACCATTTTATTATCGAAGGATATCGATAATAGTGTTATTTTTGGTGTAACCAATTTTTTCAGAAAAGTTGAAACATTTGTTATTAATTAATTAAGCATAATTCGTGAACAAGACAACAGGGTTGCAAGTGTAGTTGGATTGGGCAGATTTTAATTGAATTAAGATCACAGATGATCATTTGAAATAATGAATTGTTTCAAATAATTTATTATTTTGATTTGACAGATATATGCATACAGATTGTATTTTTACTTTGTGTTTAAATCAAATGAATAATTTTCAAATAACTTTTTATTTCAAATACTTGACTCATATAAAGTAACAAGTAATGTGACATAAAATCTTGAATTAAATTGATTAATCAATCGAGTTGTGGAATAGTTACTTTAATCGAGTTATATGAGTGAAATATTGTACATGTAGAATTCTGTATTGCAGAGATAGATTTGAAAGCTACTTGTTATTTTATGTGAAGAAGCGTTTGATCGAATGAAAAATAAAACGAAAAATGATTTAAAATAAATTCCATATAACTATATAATTTAACGAAAAATTATTTGTGCATTATTTTACGTGAAAAAGTGTTTGATCGAATGAAAAAAAAAAATGAAAGAAATTAACGAAAAATTATTTGCTCGTTTCAGTAAAATACCACGTGCTCGTTTCAAATATCATGTATCCAAAAAAGATAATATACATTATCTTAAGGATTATTTTTTAAATAAGTTACTTCGATAACGCCCGGGCTTGGTGTCGACCAATTTATATTTCGCGGGAAATTAACATCTGCAGACTTCAGCGCGTTCGAATCATCGCCTGCGGATCACGTGACCGACTCCGGAGTCTCAGAATACTGAAAAACTGTAAATTAACGCCGGTCGTGTTTTATGGCAGTGCATGAATCATTAGTCGGTAAACTGATACAGAGACACGCGAGTTTCCGGTTTTCGCACTAACCGATATTCACGTCACGTGGACGTTTCCATGGTTTTTTGGTTCGAATCCAGGAATGGTCGACCGCGAATCTACAGTCCCATGTTGCTCCTTGGACAAAGGAGAGCTGCTCGCCGTTCCCTCCTCTCGGTCATGAACGGAACGTGAATCATGCTCAAGTTACACCAGCAGAGCCATCAGAGTTTCTAACTGTATTAAGAATTAACTGATAGCTGCGCTCTGTAAATAAGTATTTCTCGTTATCCTCTAAAAGCCCGGAAGTTTCTTTTGCCGTCAATTTCATAAGCAAAGACTTTTATTCTAAAATTGGACACATTAGGGTAAGGTACCCAATTACTGTGGGGGTACCAAATACTGTGCCTATATTTATTATACTTATTTTTAAAGAGTAATGCATATTAAAAAAGAGATATTAAATTTTGTTCCATTAAAATCAGTTAATGTAATATATCTCTTTTTTAATATTCGTTATGCTTTAAAAATAAGTTTAATTAATATAGACGCAGTAATTGGTATCCCCACAGCAATCTGGTGCCTTATCCTGCCAGACATCATCAATTCCCTTATGTTTACGAGCTCTAATTTCACAGAGTGAAATTTCCACTATTCTTCCGCCATTGTTACTATAGCACATGACAGTTCAGACATTTCTACAGATTCAAGAGATTTCCGATACACGCGATTCGCAGAAAAACTAGATTACATCAAATGCGATATTAATTCTATGAATCACTATGCCGATACGTTGTCAAGGCGATAATCAGCGTGACAATGGAATTCTATGCGCAGCTGGAGCAATAAGTAAAAATATGGACAACGCGGACAGTCAATAATAAAGTTGCTCCAATTACTCCTATCAACCGAGTGGCACACTTGGCAACTGGACGCTCGAGAAATAAACACTTGCCAAAGCGTCGACGGTTATCTGCGTCTCATATTGAGTAACGCGTTTGTTTACACTTTATTGGTTACCATATTTTCAACCGTCACTCTTTGCACGCGAAGCGCTCCGTAAAAATTCCCCATTTTCTTTATTATTTCTACCAACCCTGGACTTTGATTTGAAATGAAAATAAGAAAACTATTTGAAGTAATTCATTTCGCACTGTTATTTTCGATACCGTTATTTGAAATATGTTATGAAAACAATACTGATTCATTTGAAATAATAGCAATTTCAAATAGTGATAACAGAGACGAAGAGTAAAGGTCGTCCCAAACAAAACCGAGAAGAGACCGTGCACGTTTGGCCGCTAGATTCGATACCAGGGTGTAGGGTTTAAGTCGGTCTTGTTTGGGCCGACCTTAATGCAGCAGAGGGCTAAGAACTCTTCCATAGAAATACATGCATATTATTTAGAATTTGATATAATATCCATCTAAGAAATTGATTATATGAGTCATATGAACATGGTACTTGTACTGGCATGGAAAAGCTAAAAACTGGCAGTTTTTTATTTTTTAAACTATGTGTCTCCACTTTGAAAAATCTGAAAAAGTTATATGTTAACTACCATAAGGAGGCGCTCAAACTATAAAAATATAAACTTAGTATCTTATAACTTCTACAAGAAATCGGCATTTCAACATTTTCTTAATTTTTTTAAATTCCGTTTTGGAAGCTAAAAATTCTGAAAAATTCATAGATATGCATTCTAATAGCTAAAATATGCCTGATTTTTTCAGAATTTTCAATTGAGGAGGATAAGAGAAATTACGGAAAAATCTGATTTTGTTTGTTAACCCATTACTACCCCCATGTCGACATTTAGGATTGAAAATTGGCACAAAGTATTTTATTTGAATGAGCTATCGAATGACCTATTTCAAATTCAATTTGATTAAGGGGCACTTTTGACCTCCTTATCCAGCTACGCCCTTTGATTTGAAATGAAAATAAGAAATAACTATTTGGAATAATTGATTTCGCACCGTTATTTTCAATACTGTTATTTGAAAACGTTGTGTATGTAAGTAAATGACCGAGGCTATTATGTGTATACTATATTTATTAATTTCTAACTAGAGACGTGTAGGTGTACATATGTATTTCCTAAACAGCGGATTTTATGCATTTATGACAAAAATGAGTAGGTGTAAATTAAAACAGTAAAAACATTAGAATAATTTAAAAATACTGTTACAGTATTTTCAACCTATTAAAAATATTAAGAAAGGAAATAAATTTCTATTCCGCTCGAGTTTGTTGCAATTCAGGTAGAAAATTTTCATTTTGCATAATGATCCGCTGTCTAGTATTTACATACAGAGATAGCGGAGGTAATCTGACAATGAGTGACCACTATTGTGCGTAATGTCCGACGTGCTGCGCGTGTTCTCGCACTCCACATTGTCTTTATTTTCGCCTTTTGATCGCAACTGCTCTAACAGAAAATAAAAATGACATTGATTTATTCGAAACAGTAGCAATTTCGAGTGACATATATTATTTCGTTGTTTGTTTATTTCAAATTCGACACAAAAAAATAATCCTCAAAATTATATGTACCGAAGAGTGTCAATATAAACCAGACTCGGGCCTGGTTATTCGGTTATCTGAAACAATTATAACACTAAATATCGTGTTATCTGAAATAATATTTCAAACGTGTTCACAGGCGTGGAAGTAATTATAGAATAAATTAATATGTTTGGAATAACATTTCAAGTAATGTAATCACAGAAGTGCCGCGATCACAGGCATGGAAGTAATTATAAAATAACATGTTGTTTGAAATAATGATTCAAATAATGTAATTTCCGAAGTGACCAGGTCTGACTTCTGCTACTCCGTTGAACGGTTGCCAACATTTACACACTAAAGTTTAACCCTAAGAACAAAACTGACCGAACTGTGACCGTTTATTCGCAATCGTGTACAACAGAGCGAGCTAGTTTTTGAACGTAGAAACTTGTTGATTCCCGTCGCCGCCGCCGAGAGAAAACTATGATGAAAGAGTACATCGCGCTTACCTTGAACGGTCCCCGAAACGAGTTCCTGAAACGAGGCACGAAGATTCCACCGATTTCTCCGTGCTCGATGCAGCTTGTAACGATCTAGTGAATATTACTCAAGCTTCGAATCTCTTTATCGTCCGGTGGGGTCAGAGACCCACCTGGTTGATGGCCGTTGCCACTGTCATCTCTCCCCGCGTCTCTTCTCAGCACACCTTTGAAAAGGTGTGCACATAGGCACGCAAACTGACACGGGCGCACAGGCACAGATGGCCGCTCACGCACAACGTGGCACGGGCACACACTCACAGAATTCACAGTTCACGATCGAGCCTCTCCTTTCTCTTCGCATTCTTTGACATCTCCCGAGAGTTTCCTCTGGCGATGCCAACAACGTAACGCAGAACCGTGATAACTTGTCGAGACACTGGTTTCTGGTGAAATTCCAATGGCGTTAAGCGATGAGATCGACCAGGGACACACCACTGACACAAAAGCTGACTCCGGCAGCTCCGGACGCGCATCCACACGAACGCTCTTTTTCTAACCGCACCGGAGACTGGCAGTGTACTAACTACTAACGCGCGGTGCATCCCTTCCCTTGATATTATTTTCTTCTCTACTCCCACTACCGCGATCTGCGGCCGCGCTCGCACGCTGTATACTAGGTGGCCCACGTGAAACTGATGTCGAGCAGCTTGTTACTCCAATTGACTTTTCGGGAGCCGGCAATATTTATTGCAAATACAATGTGAGACATCCGAAGCATGCCACCTGAATAACTCAGTTGATATTGGTGATAGAAAAAAATTGAAACTTGCTTGGTTTCAAGGGTGGTATAATCTTATGTTACTGGTCTTTTTTTAGGCGGATGCGTACAGAGCATATGAAGGTCAACTCCGTTTCTTAAAAATGGAATGATATATTTTTGTATGTGCTATCTAGCAGGGCGTTATGTGACGCGTACAGTGACATATGACACAAGGTCATTCAAGATCGTCATCGCAGTTGACCTTCAACAATCTCGCTCTGATTGGTCCGTGTTTTTCACTGCATTTGTTTAAAACAATTGCAAAATAAATGGTGAAAAGAATATTTTTCCAACCGAAATAGTTTTTATTAGATACTATCTTCACTATAGGCACCGAAAATATCATTTTCATCGGTTTGTTAGTTCAGCCGTTATCATTTAATGAAAAAAGGTTGACACTTTATTTTACAGGCTTATTAAACCAACAATTTTGAATATATCGAAAAGTCCTTTAAAATGCGTTTATATATCACTAAAGTCTGCAGCATATTCGAATTTGAGCAAAATTCGAAACACTAATAAGGTTAACTTACTACAGTGAATTCTCGTTGTATGACAGTGCCAACCTTACAATTTGAAGTCATTCGAAAAACTCACACCACCGCGGTGATTGGTCGAAGCTCGAGAGCCGTCGCGGCCACAACATTGTCGGCTATATCGGTCTGAGATCAGAAGACCACTACTAACCCAATTACAAAACTTCTTTATTTTTTTATGAAACTTTTATCAACATATTCGTGACATTTTTCTGATTAAAATGAAACCAAATATGATATAATTCCGATGATATTTACGTGTGTAATGAACGATAGAAGTCTTCCCATAACAATTACATTAACGGAAAATTAGTGTAAATGTGATCCGAATTATATCGCGTTTGGTATCATTTTAATCAGAATGATGCCACAAATATATTGGTGAGCGTCTCATAAAAAAATAAAATGTATCGGAGACGGACATTTTCGCAGTCTTCTTGTCACTAGCGCTTAGTGGTCATAGGTTTCTAATGACGTGTAGACGGATATCACTCTTAGGTTTCCAGCGTGCCCTGTGTATTTCAAATGCGACGCACGGCGAGAACTTCTGATTTCGAATTCGTGACAGTAAAAAAAAAACGGCGCGACTGACATACAACGAGAATTCACTGTATAACGTAAAGGGAGTAAATAAAATAACTTGTATGTTATTTTATCGAAGTGTAAAAATTGCTAGAAACTGACTACAGGAGAAAGGTACATGAAAAGAATTCTAAGATTTAAGAAAAAGTGTGTTTGTAACAGTTCTATAAATACTTCAATTTCTGCAAATTAAACTCTTTCTTTCTTCCCTTATCTGACTACAAACTACTCTAGAATCTAGTTGGGAGAAGAAATAGCAATAAAAAATATGAAACAAATTTTTGAAATCTCTTTTTATAAGTACAACAGGAACGACAGAATTTAATAATGCAAATTGAACACAGAAAAATGTAAGTAAATATTGCATTAACGCAACAAATTCACCCAGGACCCTTTTTGCACGCTAGTTTCCTATATGATTCATAATTTACACTATTGTTTAAACACATTTCAATTCAGTATAAATTATTCACATTTACACGGTTTGTTTAGCAAGAAAATGAATTCGTTGTATCGTAATGGAAAGAGACAACGAATAAAATGTCGATTTAAAGAAAAAATTATTCTTTTCATTTTTCATAATATACTGTTTATTCAATATATGTCGAACACAAGGGTTTAGCAAGGGACATATATCGGCCAAGAGATGCTATTCTTTGATACACTTCAGAAAGTAAAAACGAACAGCGAGTCTCGAGTTGCCTCGGTCCTACCTACTTTAATTTTTCTTTTACATGGTACAGTCTGTGTTAGTTATGACTTTTTCTAAATACCGTGTAAATAATACCGTGCGTATAATCTAAATATTCTTTTAATATTTATATGTTATTTTTCGTTTATTTATGTCTTATAAGTAAATGGAAATAAGCTTAAATAAGATATGAAAAATCTGATATTAAAATCACTTTTAATTATTATTCGAGTGAATTTCGCCGATTTGAATAAAAGTTATGAACGATATACTATTTTGAAAAATATTTGATTAAAGTATAAAAAGACCTTGCCGATGAAAAATACATCTTCCTCAATGATTCGAAAATTATTGGTTTTAGAAAATAATTGCTTAAATAGAAGTTTCATATCTTTGATTTATACATTTGACTATCTAAACCGATTTTCGATTAGAAAATATATTAAAAATTATTAATTTTTACGTATTTTTCTTACGAATTATTATTCCAGTTTTTTGAAAGTTATTAATATAATCTAAAAACCGATTGTAAGACAAAAAATACATATGATACGATACTCATAATTTCATCCATCCAATCAAAAAAAGAGTTATGAAAAACATTTAAAACTTTTTGCGGGGGACAAGTATTTCAGCGACACGCTACTTAACAATTTTTCATTTAGCTGATGATGTAATCTATTAATCTATAAAACATGATTGTGCGTGGGATCCACAGTTTGGCATAAACTAAATGGCTCCATTTTGCTGAAGGGTCTTTTATCGCTAATAATTATCTTGCGTGCTTCTAATCTATTCGGAGGTTATGTACTATTACTTTTTCGCAAACATTGATAAAATAAAATGTAGACTGACCCGTCTACGTGTAGACCCCCCGTATATATAGATTTTTTATTATTTAATTTAACTCTTCTTTGTTAATGTTTTAAGTTCAAGAATAATCCTTAAGCTTTCTACAACAAGTAGATCATGAAATTACCTACACATATATTCTTATATTATTTATGAAAGATAAGGTAATAACCAGTTCACTTCAAGTGCAAAATATCAATATACACAATATTTTAAAAATACAAATATTATTTAATGTATTAGTTGCCTAATATTAATATGAATTTGGCTAATTCAATGGTCATTATAACGAGAGTATACAGGGTGTCCATGCTATTACTAGCCAGCGTTTTTCTTGTAAATAGTAAATATTATAAAAAAATGAAAGAGGAAAATGTAGTACTGCTTTTTATACGCAACAGAATGGCGTATGTAAATTTTTGCGTTTATACTATTTTGTTAGTTATGAAGGTGACCTTCAATTTTTTCAATGGAATTCTGTAAATTTTTTTATATCACATGGAAGCGCGTGTCTATGTAGACGAATTCATCCGTATACTGCATAGTGACATTCTTCTGAATGGAAGAAACATTTTGAATATTTCATACCAATGTGAAGCTATTTTTCGTACCGAAGTTGTCGGATTTTCTTCAAAATGTAACAAGACTTCTAACTGTTTACCTTCAGATAGAAGACATTTACGATTATGACACTTATTTTGGAAAGACCCTGTTTCCTTCAAACGCTTGGCACAGAAAACAAACTGATTTTCATTTGGTTGTACTATGTCCGGATATTCTTCTAGGTGTTTCAATTTATTTCGTCTTTTATTTCCATTGCACTGGTAATAAATGCATACCATATTCGGCTTCTCGTCCACCGAATAACGATACATTACTATGCGATATTACTAATCGGTTTCGGAAGTAATACTGGAATTGTCTCGTCATAGTAGAAATTAAAAGTAAACACTCTGAGTGTGAATGATAACATCATCTGATCTGTATGAATAAAGAATAGTTGTAAACACATTGGTATGAAATATTCAAAATGTTTCTTCCACTTGTGACCTTGCATGACCTTGAAGATCACTGTGCTGTATACAGATGAATTCGTCTAGACATACGCCGTCATGTGATATAAAAAATATACGGCATTACTCTACATTATAATACACTTTTTACTCTTTAATTTTTTTCTAATATTTACTATTTACAAGAAAAACGCTGGCTAGTAATAGCGTGAACACCCTGTATATGCTTATAATATACCTACTATAATATAACAATATGTATAGGTAACGAGTATGTACAAATTACTGAAATAAGTTTTCCTTTACTTTTTGAAAATTTTCTACCTCAATTTAATAAAAAAAGAAAAAAGAAAAAATAGTGATGAAGGCATTATTTTTTATTCTTCCTTATGATGCAAATGGGTTTCAAATAGATCTGATCGAGAAGTTCCATAAGTTTTTCGATCCCTGGTTTTAAACGATGTATGCGCATATAAAGTCGAGTGCCTTGATCGAGTATGTCGTCGAATGTTAGAGAGTTGAACTCGACTGATCATCTGGGCCACGTATGCGTCACACAATTGCTAGCCTCTCTGGCGAGTCGATAATTTTTATAAGCCGTAACACAATTGGATACGATCATGTGCGTAGCAGATAGGGGCGGTTTGTGTATCAATTGCTCGTCGTTCACTATTCACGTCCCATCCGGCATTCAGTAACCGCTTTTTGAAGTCAACGACACTCGTCATCATTTCGCGTATATGAGTAAAAATTTATCGAGCACGAATCATGGAACTTTTTTCAATAGATTCTGTCTAAAACATAGATTGCGAAGGTCAGAAAGAAAACAAGATTTTCATGTTATAAGGTCTTATGCGAACGGACAATAAAAAATTTTCCTATCAGGGGAGCAGATATCTTATTAGTTCTTTTTTTGTTTATTTATTGAAGAAACCTCATACGAGATTTATTACGACATTAAGAATAGACAAAACAGGAGTGCACAAAGCAAAAACAATAACAACAACAAAACAAACAGAAATAGATATAAAAGAGAAGAAAATACAACTTGCTTTTATTGAATTCTTTGGTTTTTATTACCGTAAAAGTACAGTGTCTACTCGATATATGTCCACAACACGGGTCTATCTAGGGACATATATCGGCCAGGATTCTTTGATCCACGCCGAACGCAAAAAAGAAAAGTACAGCGAAGTCCAAGTGGCCTCGGTCGCCAAGGAGTGTAAACATAATACAAGTTGGATGTATCGGTGTGAGACCACTACTAATCCAATTACAAAACTTCTTTATTTTTCATTATTTTTTTATAGGACGTTCACCAACATATTCGTGGCATTCTTCTAATGAAAATAATACCAAATATGATATAATTCCGATGATATTAAGTTACTTCCCATTACAATTATATTAATGGAAATTAGTGTAAATATGATCTCGTGAATGATATCGTGTTTGGTACCATTTTCATTACAAAAATTCCACGAATATATTGGTAAAAAACTCATAAAAAAATAATTAATAAAATAAAAGTTTGATTTTTGATTTAAAGGCCTGAGCTCATGCTGTGACTCTTCGCGTCTCCTTCTTTCCCATACGCTGTCCTTCTCTGCGTCTGAATCTTTCTTCGCTCATTACGGAAGCAAATATCATCGAAATTCTATCATATTTGGTATCACTTTCATTAGAAAAATTCCACGAATATGTTGATGGAAGTCCCATAAAAAGTAATGAGAAATAAAGAAGTTTTGTTATTGTATTAGTAGTGATCTCCTGGCCTCACACCGATATACCCGACCCGTATTATGTTTACACTCGCCGGCGACCGAGGCCTCTCGAGTTTCTTGGCCCCTCACGGAATATACCCCGTAGTAATGGGGATAATTCTGCGACATTTATCGTCCATGCCTCGGCGACATATAACGAGAATATTAGTGGAATATTAGAATGTTAGTAGAATATACGGAAAATTAGTGGAAATATGATCCGAATAATATCGTATTTGGTATCATTTTAATCAGAAAAATTGGACAAATATATTGGGGAAAATCCCATACAAAAATAATGAAAAATAAAGAAATTTTGTAATTGGATTAGTAATGGTCTCACACCGATTTACTCGACCTGTATTATGTTTACACTCGTCGGCGACCGAGGCCTCTCGAGTTTCGGAGCCCCTTTCGGGATATACGCCGCAGTAGTGGGGATAGTCCTGGGACAATTATAAACTAGATATTTGAGACATATATCAAGTAAAGACTGTAGTTCGTTGGAGCCGGTTAAAATTAACTGATGAATTTTGACGAATTTTAGTTAGGTCTGGGTTAGGTGTGGTATGAGGGCGGGTTTCCTCAATTAAAAAGGGCAGAATTCGCATTAGTGAGTGTTAGTGCGATAAAAAAATTTTTCGGGTCGCCAAAAATCCTTTTGGGAAACATGTTTTTAATGCAAAATGAACCTACTTACCTAATTTCAGCTCAATCGGATTTGACCGATTTTCAGAACTTCAGCCCTTCTATCAAATTACAAATATTGAATTATATCAGTACTGTCAGTGTTATCGAAAAAAGATGTTATGAGAAATATTATAGATTATGGCTAATATTATTTCTGATTGCATTCCCTCGACTGATAAGCTATCACTTGCTCGTTGCATTATATCATTTGTTCAGACAGTAAGCTTTAAAACTATTAAAAATTACGATGGAGAAAAGGATCGTTTTATTTTCTAATGTTGTACCTAATAATAATACAAACGTCTACAAGTTGTGAATATATAAAAATCTACAGTCTACTTATTATAAATAGATAGAGGTATTGGCCACATGGAATTTTCGGACAAACGACTATCGCTAATATCTAAAAAATTTCTCAGGACTGATTTAACAAGTAAACTAGATTAGGTGGGTGTTGCTTGATACAGCAATTGAGATGTTACTGTTATTCTATGTATCGTGATATCTTTTGTCAACTTTCGGACTCAACACCAGCCTCGGGGCTACGCTTACTAGCTCATAATATCGGTAAATTTTTAAATACAAGGAAATTAGAACGACAAGATTGCAAGAACTCGTAACGAGACAGCGGAGCTTTATGCAAAATAAAAATTTTCTACCAGAATTTCAACAAACTGGAGCGAAATAGAAATTTATTTTGTTTTTCAATACGTTTAATAAGGTTGAAAATAATATAACAGTATCTTTAAATCCTTCTAACGTTTTTACTCATTTTTGTCATAATTGTATAAAATCCGCTGTCCATTCATAACACAATCTCCCCATACGATAAAAGGACAGAAAAGAATTCAAGCTAATTGCCTTCGTAATTCCTAATTACTGTCTACGATAAGATGGTACAAAACACTTCTCGAATGGTTTAGTGTGCTGATAGTAATATCTTTCAATTATAATTAGTTTCAGTTATCCGTATTGCACATTTAACAGATTACTAGCAATCGTATACTATTGACAGCTTTTATTGTTTTCAGAAAGTTATATCACTTGGATGTTCTACATGCAATTTTTCTAAAATAATTTTTTTAGAAAAATCATTTGTTAAAGTGCTTAAGGGCCCGGTATTCGTAGATTCGCGACAAGGTAGAGTGACTACATCACCGTCCAAAAATGGTTTTTCCTGCTTCAAATTTTCGTCCTTAAATAAGAATATTTTATCGCTGGTAAAGGGCTCGTTCGAGAGAGGAAGGTTCAATCTAGTGCGCGCTGGGCAGGAACTGCCGAGATTATGCAGATATTTGGTAATATAAGCGTTAGAAGTAGGCCAAAAATTGACGATGTGCATGCCGTGGAATCCAAGCATTTTTATGTCATTGAATGAGTTTTCTGGATGAAATCGAGAGCAGCGCGCACTAGAAAATATCTCCAGCTACAAATTGAGCTATATTTTGTCTTGATTCTCTGCGAAATAAAGCCGAAAACTTGATGCATGTTTCTGGTGAAAGTAAACATATAAATAATGAAAAATAAAGAAATGTTGTTATTGGATTAGAAGTAGTCTCACACGGATATACACTTCGGGGCAAAAAGATAGCACATCACATATTTTTTCTCGTTTGATACCATAAACTGAAGAAAATTAATATTTTAATATGTCAACATTTTTGGACACGTCCATATGTATAATGTACTGAGTATCATCCACAACATACATCATCAGAATTCTAGGAACGAAAACGTAAATATTGTGGTCCACAAATGGGACAAAATGATATCACACTTAACGAAAAACTTGAAATATAAAACAATTAATTAATAAAAATCAAACTTCAATATTTTGTAGAACCTCCCTTACATCTAACGACTTCAATCATTCTGTTTGGTAATGATTTATACATTTTTTAAATACTTTTTTGGCTAACATTCTCTCACTCGTCCAGAATACATTGTTTTAGATCCCATTTGGCGACGGCTTAAAAATTGCTGTTCCTTTCTCAAATCGTGATAGTAATAACCCAGGCCATCTGGCCCATCCACATTAAATCTTTTTTCGTCAGTAAATATGATTCTTCGCCACTTTGTTCCCACATTTATAAGCTTTCCCGCAAATTGTAAGCGGAGCGCTTACGCTCCTTCTTGAACTAAGGTTTCCTTTCCTTCGCATTAAATGCTTGCATTTTTGTAAAACCCGACGTACATTTTTTACGTTAGTGTATATACCAACACTTTCTGTGATTTGTATCGCAGTCATGTTCGAATTTGATGCTGTTCTTAACCAGTTAGCTGTTGCGACCTCTTTGAAAAGTGTGTACCTAAGTTGCGTCGCAAAAATTAACCGCTGTTTGAATTATAGCTGTTTTGACGAGTATACTCGTCATGACACAAAATATTGCCATTTCTTCATGACAAGTATACTCGTCAAACACAGTTAACTGGTTAATATTGCACGTTTTTCGCGAGCAGTTAAACTTTGTGGACGCACAGAACTCTTCTTTTTTTCCGTAATTTTCAGGATTTTTTAATAAGTTTATAATTACTTTTCGACTTCTATTTACAACTTTTGATATTTTTGTAAATGAATATTGTTCTACCTTTAACTTCAATATTGTATGTATTTCACATTCATTTAATCTTTTTCCACGACCCATTTCTAACTCTGTACTATGTTCTTTGTATGAAATAAGCACAAATAAACGACGTACATACTTTATCAATTAAATTGTACATATTGACATGTCCAAAAATGTTGACATATTAAAATATTAATTTTCTTGAGTTTATGGTATCAAACGAGAAAAAAATACGTGATTTTTAAAATACGTATCTTTTTGTCCCGGAGTGTATCTGATCCTTATTATGTTTACACTTCTAAGCGATCAAGGCCTTCGAGCTTAGTTGTACTTTTCTACGTTCGACAGTGGAGCAAAAAATAGTATTTTCTAGCCGACAATTGTCTCTGGCCAGATCCGTGTTTTGAACAATTATTGAGTAGACACTGTATATGTTATGTATATACACATAATATGACAAACAATTTTGTATCGTTGCCTAACTATAGCACCATGTCAATTAGAAGTGAAGTATAAATAATTGTAATAATTCGTAAGTCCACATTTTTTTGTTATAAATTGAAAAATTCTATCTGACAAGCTATCGATGAGCTTGCGAAACATTTCTTTGCGGATTTCGTTACTGGCCCTAATTACCTAAAGTGCCGATTTTCGGCATAACCATTTCTTACAATAATTTCCCAGACATTTTCCTTGGTGTTTGTATGGCATTAATTTCATTTCTTTGAAGCTCATTCATCGTTCTTCGTCTCGTGTGTATGGCCGCGTTATCTTGTTGGGACGTCCAACGAACTGAATAATATTCTCAAAGAAACGGTAATAATTTTTTTTTTTTGTAAAATTTCGATGTATTTGAAAAAAGTTGGAATAAACTGGTGTTACGTCCTAGGAAGGACACGTGAAGAATTTTAAAGGGAGATAGGACGCAGTTTCGGACCTACCTGCATACACCGGCCACGGTTCGGGAAATTGAGGATTATTTAAATGAACTTTTCCTTAATTTAAAAAAAAGTAAAAATTATTGATTTATTTTAAAAGTAAAATTTATAAAATTTACATTAATGGATACAAAAATAAAAAATATATATTTATATCTTTATACAGTATTATTTAACAGATCTCGAGACACTACAGGTCCGGGTGGAGCTTCAGAAAATTGAATTTCTGTCAATATTCCTAAGATGGCCCGTGCTGGCAAATTACGGGCCTGAAGGTATAGGTGCCGATTTCGACGAATGCATCTTCGGCTCCTTGCTAATCGCTCAGGATCTACTGATGATTGTTAACTGGGCATCTATTGGGGAATTCGAGATTTCATAACGTCGAAAGTAATTATGTTTTGAAAACTTTGGAAAAACGGAATTTAATTTACTGTAGAGTAACCAATGATGGGTTTAGATTGAAAGGAGGTGTCTTAATCAGTGGTTTTGAATTAACTATTACAAAATTGATTTTACAGGTTTCACTCAATATATGTGAGCACATGTGCAAGAATACATATTACAAATAATAATATGAATAATAAAAAGTATTACCGTTAAACAGGTCTTGTAGCCACTTCACAAACTACTAATTACTATACTTCGATCTTTATGTCGCGAATGATTTATTCCATAAGACTACTAATGAGGAGCTGGCCCCCCTTTTATAGGCGATTTTTGTGACTTCCACGCCTTTCTTGTTGGTTCACCGGATGTGAACCGAACTTCACCTGCGTGTCTTAGATAATTCAAAGTATTATCCTTATCTGTCCATTGTTATTCACTCTGATTTGGTGCGTAATCAAAGTCTTCAATTGCATCGGGCGAGTGACCCAAAGCGAGATTTAGTTGCATCGAACGGGTGTTCCAAAGCGAGATTCAGTTGCATCGAACGGGTGATCCATAGAGATTTAGTTGCATCAAACGGGTGATCCATAGCGGTGGTTTCTTGAGTTATAATGTCGTCGGAACCATATCTTGTGGATAATTTTGCTGGCCTCGTGTTACATTTTCAACGATTAAGAAATAATATCGCAGGTATTCTTTTATTATTTCATTTACAATATTTTAATTCGAATGAATGTTGGTTTCTCGAATTAGAAATTTACAAAGATAGGAATCCTACGGATTGATAATACCATGTGATTACTGCGAAATGTATTTTTACATTTTCTTAAGTTAATAAAAAAAATGGTGATGAGGGCACTATTTTTTATTCTTCCTTATGATGCAAATGGGTTTCAAATAGAATTGATCGAGAAGTTTCATAAATTTGTTGATCTCTGGTTTTAAACGTATGCGCGTATAAAGTCGAGCGCCTTGATCGAGTATGTCGTCGAATGTTAGAGTTGAACTCGACTGATCATCTGGGCCACGTATGCGTCACGCAATAGCTAGCCTCTCTGGCGAGTCGATAATTTTTATGAGCCGTAATACAATTGGATACGATCATGTGCGTAGCAGATAGGGGCGGTTTGTGTATCAAGTGCTCTTCGTTCACTATTCACGTCCCACCCGGCGTTCAGTAACCGCTTTTTGAAGTCAATGACACTCGTCACTGTTCATTCATGGAATTTATATCAACTAACGGCCGACATAATTTCGCGTATATGAATCAAAATTTATCGAGCATGAATCATGGAACTTTTTTCAATAGATTCTGTCTAAAACGTATATTGAGAAAATCAGAAAGAAAACAAGATTTTCATGTTGTAAGGTCTAATGAGAACGGACAATAAAAAGATTTCATTTGAATGGTACTTACAAAATATGAAAGCAAAAATTTTCCTATCAGGGGAGCAGATATCTTATTAGTTTTTTTTTTTTTTGTTTATTTATTGAAGAAACCTCATACGAGACTTATTACAACATTAAGAATACACAAAACAGGAGTGAACAAAGCAAAAACAATAACAACTACAAACAAACGGAAACAGAGATTGGGACCATGATGCTTATTTTAATAGATTATTTCTATACCTTTTCTTCTCGCTTAAAATCATCGAATTTTTCATAGCAATTCCTTTATCTGATTAATTATTCATTGACAGTCAAACCACCGGACATAACACTGAAGTTAACAGATTTTAACCTGTAAAGGTTACTTTGAATTCTAAACTTACGCATTTCCTGTCCCGATGCATACAGTAAATTATCGTTGTATGCCGCTACCGCCGTTCTTTTCACTGACACTCATACGAATCGGTGGTTCTTGCCGAGCGTTCCACTTGAAATACACAGGGCACGCTGGAAACCTAAGAGTCATCCCGCGTGAAAGTCATAAGAAGCCTATGGCATATCAAAATGACTGGCATTCAAACGGAGAGAATATCAGTCTCCGATATAATGTTGCACGGAGAAGCGGACAGCGAAACTGGAGAACCGTCATCGCCGAGGAGTGGGCCACACATTGTCGGCTATATCGGTGTGAGATCAGAAGACCACTACTAATCCAATTACAAAACTTCTTTATTTTTCGTTATTTTTTTATGAAACTTTTACCAACATATTCGTGGCATTTTTCTGATTAAAATGAAACCAAATATGGTATAGTTCCGATGATATTTACTTGTGTAACAAGCGATAAAAGTTTCGAACACAGAGAAGGACAGCGTATGGGAAAGAAAGAGCAGCGAAGAGTCGCGACCCCCGGCACAGATCAAAGCCAGCGTAAGCGCAGACCTTTAAATGAAAAATTTAACTTCTTTATTATTAATTATTTTTTTATGAGGACTTCCGTTTCCGGTTGCGAGAGTGGTTGAGGTGTAGGAATTGAGTGGAGAGGTTTTTGTGAGAGAGAGTGAAGGGTGAAAGGTGGGAGAGGTGAGAAAGTGTTGGAGAAGGGGGTGAGAGGAGCAGGTGTAGGTGGGGAAAAAGGGAGAAGGGCAAAAGGTGGAGTAGGGAGTGCGAGAAAGGTTGAAGTGAGTGTGGGATAGGAGGTTAGGTTGGTGGGATTTTCGTGAGGCGAACGAGGGAGTAGAGAGAAGGCGTCGTAGGTGGCACAACCTGGTGGCGATAGAGTCAGGTGGGAAAGCGGGAAATTTGAAAGGTAGTAAAGTGAGAAGATGAGGAAGAAATGAGTAACAGAAGAGGGAATAGAAGGAGGGAAGGTAGAGAGAGGTAAGGTGGGAAGGCCGGCGAATGCGGAAAAGCTAGGGAGGGAAAAGGGATGGAGGGGGACGAAGAGGGTGAAGGGGAAAGGGGAGTTTTTAAAAGGAGTGTGAAGACGAAGAAATCGCCGAAGGAGGAGCGGAAAGAGTCGGAAGGGTTAAGTAAAGGTTGGGAGAATGTGATTAGGGAGTTGATGACGGAGTTGAGGGAAATAAAAGAGGGGATGAGGGAAGTGAAGGACGAAATGGAGGGAGAGAGGGAGGAGAGATGTGGGAAGAGGGAAAGGTTGGAGAAGAGAATGGAAAGACTAGAAAGAAAGGTGGAGAAGGCAGAGATGGAAGGGTGGGAAAAGGGGGGAGAAGGTGTAGAAGGTAGGATGGGAAAGGAAGAATTAGAAGAGAATAGAAGGAGAATAAGGAGGATACAGGTCAAACAGGATAGGAAGGAGAGGGAGGAGAGGAGAAACAATGTGACAATAAGAGGGATACAAACGGAGGGTAAGGGCATTGAAAATGAGGTGAAGAGGGTGTGATGGGTCTGAAGGACGAGGGAATTAAGGAGATAAAAAAGATAGGCGGAGCAGGAAAGGACGGTAGGGGGTTGGTACTAGTGAAGATGGTGGGCAGGGAACAGAAAAGGAAAGTGATGGGGGAGAGGAGCAAGTTAAGAGGGAGAAAGGAAAGGTTAGATCAGGTTAGAAAGGAGAGGAAGGTGGAAAATTGAAAGAGAAGCGGAGAAGGAGAGGATTAAAGGAAGGAATATGCCGGTGGGATATATGAAAATGTGGGTGAATGGAAAGATGAAACAATGGGACGAAATAGAGGAAAGTTGGTTAGCTGAGCAGGGAAACGGGCAAGGGAGGCAAAGGGGTGAGAGGGGGAGCGGGAGGAAAGAAAAGAAAGAAGAGGGATAGGGAGGTTAAGGTGGCTTTTTGGAATGTGGCGGGATTGAGGAACAAGGATGAGGATTTCTGGAAAGGGTTGGAGGAGTGGGATGTGATAATGCTGATGAAGACGTGGATAGAGGAGAGAGTACGGGAACAGGTAAGGAGCAGGTTGCCAAGAGGGTATGTTTGGGAAGCACAGTGGGCAAGGAGAGAGGAATAGATGGGGAGGGCAAGGGGAGTATGTGAATAGGAATAAGGAAGGAGATTGAGAGGGAGAGGGGAGATGTGGGAGGAAGGGATGGAGTGATGGTAATAAAGATGAGAATAGAGGGGGGATGGTGGCAGGTGGGAAGTTTTGGAGGGGAGAAGTGTTTGAAGTGCTTGCGAATCGAGTTTTTGCGTTTAGGATAAGGTAGGATAGGAGCGGAGCGAAGATGGAAGGAGGAGGCGAAATATAATGAAAATTGTAACCCTGAGGAGATCAAAATAAACTACACGACACAAACTAATTATCAATTATTTTTTTATGATACTTTCACCAATATATTTGTGGCATTATTCGGATGAAAATGATACCAAACGCGATATAATTCGGATCACATTTACACTAATTTTCCGTTAATGTAATTGTAATGAGAAGTAACTTTCATCGTTCATTACACACGTAAATATCATCGGAATTATATCATATTTGGTTTCATTTTAATCAGAAAAATGCCACGAATATGTTGGTAAAAGTTTCATAAAAAAATAACAAAAAATAAAGAAGTTTTATAATTGGATTAGTAGTGGTCTTCTGGTCCTACACCAATATAGCTGACAATGTTGTGGCCGCGACGGCTCTCGAGATTCGGCCACTCACCGCGGTGGTGTGAGGTGTACCTCTGACTTGGAAACGTGAGATTGGCACTGACGTACAACGATAATTTACTGTATTTGCTCGAGCGTATTCAAGTCTCGCAATTTTTTCCCGAGGTAAAAGTTTCAATGCAAACTTTAATTTCTGTGTCACGATATTGGGGTTTTTTCAGAACCTGACAGACAGTCCACTTTGAAACATTGAGATCGAGTTCTTTTTTTATTTGATTACAGCTTTTTAATGTGTTACTGGCTGTCTTTGCAAGTTGTTCGAATGACATTCCGCGTATACAAAGTAAGTATTGTAAATTCTGAGATCAGCAATATGTATTTTGAGGTGGTTCAATAGTCCTATGACAAATTTGTTTGTGTAAATGTCATTCACTTACTCCCTGGGGTACTTCTGGTCATTCATTAGAAATTGATGTTCATTCATCGGACATTGGTACCATTTTTCGTTTAACCTTATGTCAGATTTTTAATACAATTTATCACAATCAAATATTATTAGAATTATATTCTGAAATATATGATCTTGGTCATTACACACACGTCTTCTTATAGAAACAATTCTCAGAAAATGAAATAACGATTTGCGAATACGTTGTCAAAAACGCTTGAAGACGTTGAACTTTAAACACGCATAACTTTTGAACTAGTGAATTCCTAACGTCAAAACTTGGATTTTTGGCATTCCATCGTAAAAATCTACGGAATTATATTTAAAAAAAGACCAATATTTGTGGTCCCGTAAGTCAAAGTTTAGCCCAATAAATCGTACCGTATGTGGACCACTTTATATATCGAATAGTTCAAGTGTGCAACTCATTCTGGCACCAGAGAATTCATACATCAGAGGTTCCGATAGTCGAGATTCTACTGTATTAGAATGAAAGGTAGTAAGGCATATAGGAAGGGGGGGGGGGGTGGCAAAGCGACGGTCTCTGAATATTTTAATGAAACCTTTATTAAGATTTTATCGTACCAAAGTCAAATAGTGACTTTGGCAATACAAACAGGTAAACGTTGCCCCGAGAGTCCTCGATGCAGATGCATAACCGACTCAATACAATAATCTCAACGGAACGGAACGCGATCACAGAACATCGGTATACACGGTATCTCACAAATAATCATCACCGTCGAGGAAACAATATTGACACAGAGTAATACGTATACAAAACGAATCATCGCGACATTCCCAGCGATCGGTGTAGAACCGTAAATATAAAATTGGCCACTTAGTATCACTAATAAATGGATAAACAAGCAATTTCGCCGGATGGATCTGCACACATTGAGTGACCTAGCACGGGCGGTTTCTACTACTTTAAATCACAATGGCGACGACAAGTTTATTTGTTTACTTTGTTCAGTTTCTTTTCGTTAATTAATTATGTCCTTAAGATTGATCGTTACGTACATCAGAAGGCGAGTCCGCAACGCGCGCGCGCGCGTGCACGGGCCCTGAAATCCGTATACATGTGACGTGCATTCGAGAGGCGAATTTCGTGATGCTGAGCATAACTTGTGCCGAACGTGTCCCCGACAACGACATTTCTCAGCAGTCTGAGCTGTCGCACTCAAACCACATTTTTCCTTGAATTCTTTTTAGTCAATTTCTATTATCCTGCAAAACCTCTAGCATCTCGAGTGTAACATTTTAATGAAATAGTCTACCGATTTGTCAAATTTGTAACTTGTATTTTGTAGACAGTATTAAAAATGTGTTCGAATAATTTTAAACAAAAAGAAGCAGCTTTCTTGCGAGAACAATCGTGGCTGTGGTTGTGAACCAAAATAATCACTATATCTTATGTTTTAACACAATGGTCACATTTTGTAATTCTTATTTTTTATTCTTCAGTAAAGAATCATTGAAGATTCGAACTTAGGCGATATGGCGGTAATGTGATTCTTTTAGAAGTCTATCGGCTAGGGGCGTGCGAGTACCCGAAATTTCGGGTACCTGGGCCACGGGTCGGGTCGGAATCCCGGAAGTTTGCAAAGTTCGGGTTCCCGCGATTTCGGGTACCCGAAGTGACAGTCGGGTCGGATCGAGTCGGGGTCCTGAGAGTTTGCCATGTTCAGGTACCCGAAAGTGCAGTTGGTGGAAGTCTGAATCCGGAAAGTTTGTATTCGCATAAGCATGATGCTGTTTCATAACTTTTCAGTCGAACTTTGTATTTTAACTGGTAGGTTCAGAATGATTAGTGTAATCAGCTATGAAACTCCACAAGGAAAATTTTGTTTAAATATATTGTGTGAAATTGTAGTGTTTTCTTTTGAATTTGTGTGCAAGAATCCCGAGTCAACACCACTCGACCCGACTACCATTTTAGGTACCCGAACTTTAGAAACTTTCGGGATCCCGGCGCGATCGCGAGCAAATTTCCCGACCCAACCCGAACCCGAAATTTTGGGTACCCATACACCCCTATTATCGGCCAACTGGATTTTGAAACATCGCGTCACCCACAGCGGAAAATAAGGATTCGAGAAAGATGCGTTAAGAATATCATTTGCTTTTAAAGACACACGCTTTAAGAAAATACAATTCAAAAATCGAGTCTTCAAATGTTCCTGACCACAACATATGACAACATATTTCAATGTATATTTCCACGAGTATCTTTATTCTAAAGCTATACCCACACTGATGCAACACAGGCGTATCTTGAGAAACGTATCTTGCTTCAGTGTGGATATAGTATGTAAAAAAGTGTAATCAGCTGTCAGGACTCGGTCGTTTCGAACACGTTCGACCCGTCGGATATAATCACGAAGAGGAGCATCCGACAATCCCAATTCAATGTCATTAATCTAAAGTACAGTCGACGATTTTTGGGACGGTGTTAAGGATGGGCGTCGCGGCGCTCCTACGCGTTATTCGCAAAATTGCAGAAATCGCCGGATGCACGGAAAAAAGAGTTTTTTTGTCCCCAGCGGCGGCGAGCGTCTCGTTTGCATATATCGTTTTAAAATTCTTTATATCATCGTGATACTCGCCCGATCAAAGTATACAGAACCCGATGAAGAGTTTTCTTGTATATCCGTTCAGGCCGTTGAACCGTAAAAAAATATTTAAATGCATGAGTATTATCTATTTTCCAATCCCACGTTTTCCTGACCCACGGTACCATCGGGAAAAATTGGAAAATACACGTTTAACACTTTCGTATACTGTCGCCAACGAGATCGCCCCGGGGCCTTCCAAGCAAGTAAATGCACCGTGCACGCGCATCGGTTGCATCGCGGCTGCATCTATCAAGAGGAACGATCCATGGAATCTATATATATATATATATATATATATATATATATATATATATATATATATATATAAATATATATTATAGGTACAACCGGAACACAGAGAGACAATTCTTAAACAATGCAATTAATCCTTAACTGACACCACTTTGCTTATATCCGTGTTTCATAGTGAGATGCTAGAAAGATCTTTTCTGAAAGCAGACGATTTTGAATTTTCGAGTAACCTAATTGTTTTCATAGATTACAGTGTTTACTCTATATATGTCCTAAATTTCTAGCCGATAAAAGTCCAAGAACTATTCCCACTGCCACGGGGTATAGCCCGTGAGGGGCCTGAAGCTCGAGAGTCCTCGGTCGCCGAGGAGTGTAAGGTGACGTGGATCAAAGAATAGTATCTCCTGGCCGATATATGTCCGTAGCTATATCCGTGTTTTGGACATAAATCGAGTAAACACTGCATACTGTTTCCTTGAGTCATTACCAGACTGCGGACTTTATGCATTACTAAGAAAAATTCATGCATGTATTATGAAACTATGATGACATTACAAGAATTTAAGAATACTGTTATATTATTCTCGACTTATTGAAATTGTTAAATATATGTTGTCAGTTGGCTTATGTTTCTTACAATCGACTTGGAAAACTTTTATTTTGCATAAAGGTCCATAGTCATTACACAAACCTTGATAATGTGTAATTTTGAATCTATTACAATGAAATCGATAAAGAGAAACAGTGATAGTGAAACAATGGTACTTGATTAACCTTCGGGTGGCGTTCTATTTTTACAGCGTTCTTTCTCCATTTTTTGATACCTACATTTGAAGGTACTTTGGCTAGACAAGTCAGTTTTAGGGTCAAAATCGACTCCATCGGAAAAGGGATAGATCAACGAACAGAGAACACTTTTCACTTGAAATAAATAAAAAAATACCCTACGGAAGTTTTGAAAGTTAGCTACCTTCTTTGTAGCGAATTCTTTAATCAGAAAAATTTGTGTGTTTCCGATTGATTTTTGTTTCAACGATCGGTTTATCATAGAAATCGGAGGGTAGGTAGCTGCTCTGCAGTTTCACAATAACCTTTTTAAATTTTTTAACAATGTTTTACCCATTTGAAATAAATAATTTCTTTTCAATCTTTGATAACTGATTTAAAATTCGGAAAAACTATCCGAAAGAAAACTAGTTTTTATTTCATTTAAATGTCTTAAGTCTTAAGTAATAACTGAGTAAATGAAAAGTAAAGTTTAGTCTTTTCACCCCTATATTACGCTTAAACAAAGTGGTAGAGATCTGACATTTTACAGAATAACATTTCTGATAAAGAGCATTGCTTTAGCGGATAAACAAACATTGAAAATTGGCATGGGGATCGATTACCCTATTCTTATCCTGCTAGATACTTTGTGAGATTACAGATTTCTGGATCGACTTTGTCATGTTACAGTCAGTTAAGGACTAATACGAGCGATCCGCCCTCTTCCCTGAGAATTACCTAGGAAATTACCTGGACATCTAGGAAATTACCTGGTCAGGTAACCCACGGTAGAGAGCGGAAGGGAAGGCGAGAACACGGTAAATACAGAGTGAAAGAGATAGTCCAAAGAGAAAATCTTTAGGCACACCCACACACATACACATACATTTATGTATATATATATAATATATATATGCATACAACGTAAGAATCATTTCATTTATTTCAAAACTTTGTTTATACTTAGATACGATGAAGCAAATCGTAAATATCCGGACTTAGATTTGCCAGTGCGTAAGTATCGAACGCAAACGCGGGCAGGGTGATGGCAACGACGTTTCTTCTCATCTTCTCATCACGAATTGCTCGTTATTTGTTTAATTACCTATCTTTTTCTTTCTTTTCTTTTTCTCTCCCTCTCTCTCTCTCTCCCTCTCTCTCTCTCTCTCTCTCTCTTTCTCTTTCTATCTCAATATTGCAGCATTGAAAAAGGGGCTTACGTTATACGATTTTTCCTCTCGTGATCGGTTTATTCTCCTTTACGATAATCAAAAAATAAGTTATCAGAGTACTTTGTACTTGTCCAAAGCCGATCGATGGTCGCGGAAGCTCTCTTTCTCACTCTCTCTCTCCCTCAACTCTCCCTCTGTCTTTCTCAGTCCGTCTCTTTTGTTACAGTATACATATTCGGTATCGGAGAAAAGGCAGACACGAAATCGCGTCCATCACCATGCCCGCGGTCTCTTAGACGGACTCTTTAAAATTGCTCGTTAACTCCCGTACGATTCGCGCGTCATTAATCATTATCGATGTAATCAATTACAGTCGTAATTCAATAGCAAATATATTATCACATTTAGATTGTATTAATGTTTAAGACATTCGGCCCGGACCTTCTTCGACAAATTTTGACGCCTGTCGACGATTTATCGTCGTCTCGTCCTATTTCGCGAATCCGCGAAATTTGGAAAGTTCGCGGCTCGAGTTCCGAGTAGCCTAACACCGCGACTCGGTCGCGCGACATCTCGGTCCTCGAGACTCCCGAACACGTATGTATAAGTGTACGCTCGTGATTCCCTTAGACGTCAGTTTTTTTCGAAGATTTCCAGAATCGACCAACCGGACAGCTTTCTCGGAAAGATCATCGGTTTCGTTGCCTGGACTGTTCTCGAAAAATGTTCGCGATCGGTTTCGCCGATCGACTCGAAGCACATTAATTAACTGGCTCGTTATGCACACACACACACACATGTAATATAATATATATGTATATATATATATATATTTATTTATTTTTTTCTCGTCGAAAATTCGTAACTCGTGCAAGTATTGCTTTTCGAGAGGTTCGCGCCGATTCGGACGATGATCGAGAACGAGTAGCTGGCTGGCTGGTCGTTCTTTCTCACGTAAATCTAAGAAACATTAATATAGAATATATTATTGTGTAGTTTATATAAGGTATACGTTAAGACACTTACCATCTACTGCAAAAATTCAACAGTTAAAAGATTGTAACAACTAGTTCGTAATTTTTATACAAGACGAGTTTGCTCGATCGACATTTTTCGTTTGGGAACTTCATTTTAGCTTTCTTTCTTTTTTTCCACGGCGGCCAGTCAACGTAAACGGAAGAAGAGAAGGAAATAACGAATTGAGCGAATTAGGTTCGTCCTCGCTCCCCATTCCTCCCCCTAACATGTCATTCTTTTTTAGAATGCTGATTTCCTGTCTCTCCTTCTACCAACGCCGTTTGCCCCGCCTTCTTTTTCTCGTTTGCTTTTCTTTTTTTGGCACGCATTTGTATCGTTTACTATTGGCACGACAATTTACGAAGAATGAGCTTGCTAGAATTAATTCGAATAAACCTCGGACGCACCTGAGTTCGATCGCTCGGACAATACGATATAATGAAAAGAGCCTTTGTTACACGTATTATGCACCGTATACTAAGACTGAATGCCAATAAATCGTTACTCAGCTCGAGGAGGCTCTACGTCCGTTCACGAAAGGCAATTTTCCTTAAAACAACAATAGATTCACTGGTACATGAGGAATCTGAAGTTCTGCGACGAAACTCGCTGTTGTGTTTAGACTGTTGATCTTTATGAAATATAAAAATTGTCCAAGTGAACTGTAGGAAACAGAAGTCAAATGTATTTCCTCTTCTAAAAGTTTTAATGAGTCATAAACAATATAACAACATCGTTCAATTCGTCTAATATTCTTATCATTTAGTATTTGATTAATCAACTTCTATCGTAAATGCATAAAATCCGCAGTCAGTTATGTTCAACCTTTCGACGCACGAAGATGCCGATTGTATGCATTTATCCCAGAAACGAGTTAGGATGTCAAATTCGAGACAGTGAAAACGTTTGAAGAATTTAAAAATACTGTTATATTATTACCAACTCATTAAAATTATTAAGGAGCGGAATAAACGTATATACAGTTCTTAATTTTGCATCGTAACCTTGCAACTAATACAGAACATTTTTATTTCGCATAACAATCTGTAGTCCAATCATGTGTTCCTTTTAATATTGTAGATACCGAAGTAAAATATTATTCAATATTAACAGTAAATATTACGAGCAACACGTCTACTAACATATTTGGAACGAACTTGCTTTGAATCTATACGAAGATTCGTTTTTAATCTTACACGAATAATAAATTAAATAAGCAGTACCTTTGGTCGCATCGAATTTCATTTAACTTGTATGTCAAGGAGTTCACCCGATATAGATAAACTTTGAACTAAGTATCTTTTTGCACTCTCCTATTTCATTTTATATGAAAAAAAGATACCATGTGATTGTTCCCTTCATACCGAACAATTTTTCTAAACAAATTATTTTTTATAACTCCAGTACTTCACGAGATATTTCCGTTTTCAGATAAACGAAACACCCTGTATACACGCATGAACAAAAAGAAAATTAAATTGACAAAATTCATTCAGCGTTGGTTTGTCTCTGATGTTAGTCACAAGATAAATCCAAAAACATTGATAACACGAACCAAAGATATAATTAAGTACTGTAAACAATATTTCACAAATGGCGTGGAGTATATTTAGCAAAAAAAAGTGGAAAGATCATAACCTTTTGCCGTGTGATAACGAGAAAATTGACTATATGCACCTTTCGATAAGGACGAAATAAAATTCTATTTTTTGTAACTAATATGTAAGCATTAAAGTAAATGTAGATATACAATAAATACATACTTTCTTTTTTCTTCTGTTGAATTACTACGAATACGGAAGTGCTAATTATTGTGGCCGTACATAAAATCGATATTTGTCCACAACACGGATCTAGCCAGGGACATATATCGGCCAAAAGATACTATTCATGATAAACTGCTGAACGTAGAAAAGGACAGCGAAGCTCGACTGGCCTCGGTCGCCGAAGAGTGTAAACATAATATGGGTCGAGTGTATCGGTGTGAGACCATTACTAATCCAATTAAAAAACTTCTTTATTTTTTTATGGGACTTTTCCCAATATATTTGTCCAATTTTTCTGATTAAAATGATACCAAATACGATATTATTCGGATCATATTTCCACTAATTTTCTATATTATATTTGGTTTCATTTTAATCAGAAAAATGCCACGAATATTTTGGTGAAAGTAATGGTCTCCTAGCCTCACATCGATATACCCGACCGTGTTGTGGAACATACACTCCTCGGCGGCGAGAACCACAGATTTCGTCTTAATGTCCCTCGCCAGAACCGCGCGAGGGACTTATATCGGGAATTTACTATATACCCGACCCGCATTATGTTTACACTCCTCGGCGATCGAGGTCACTCGAGCTTTGCGGCCCCTCACGGGGTATACCCCCCGGTAGTGGGGATAGTTGTGGGACTTTTATCGGCTAGATATTTGGGACATATATCGAGTAAAGACTGTATTAGGTTTTCGATAAATGCGCGCAATGCGAGTTCATTCAATGCGTAGTTTTTAAGAGAACAAATAGTATGGGCAAGTAAGGGGTAGTTTAAGGAATAATAAAACATTAAAGAACAGATGGTCGCGTTGTTTGTGTATGGTCGTGTTAACAAACACTAGGAAACGTGCATATAGCGAAGGAAACTCTTGGGACAACCTAGTGTAAATGAAAATACTGTGATGACACCACACATGCGTTAGCTAATTTCGTCGCAGAATGTTCAAGTTATCCCCGTAAAATTTCGCGACGTATTTCAAAAGTGTCCACATTTGGAAGATCTCCTTGTGGAGAAATGTCCAACGAGGTTCGTGAACGAAAGGAAAGCGAGATGATCGCGTGTATCGAACACGTTCACGATACCTTAACGGCTAAACAATCTTCTAAACGCGGCTATCGAAGCCGACGCGGTTCTAAATGGAATAATGAATCGAGCGGTTATCAAAAATAGAATATATCGTTACAAGTACGATACACAACGCATATCAGTATACCAACAATCAACAACATCGCCGTCCCGTTCTCTGTCGCGAATCCACGGGACGACCGGTACCAAAAATATTATCTCACGAAGGAGAACGTTGCATCCGCGTGCATACAAAAGCCCGAAAAAATTAAAGAGACGACGATCCTCCTCAGCTCCGCTCCTCCTCATCGCTCCTCTGAACGCATGCACGCGTTTAATAACGGAAATCCGCTGGCGTACACATGTCGCATCATGTATAGAAAAACTGTTCTGAACATTATTATAAAAAATGTCGCGTATACCGTCGATACAAATCGTTCGTAAATGTACAATCGTTGTTCGAATTCAATTGTATTCGACGATTGCAAAAGTTCCTGATTTTCAGAGACCTCAAGATCTTCCTTCAAGAAAAACCATACACTTTTTCAAAAATGGAATTCACCGGCTTGTAAAACGTTGAGCGACAATCGTAGTCGTTGAGTGACAATCGTAGAAAATTGTAGTGACAATATACTTGATTTAACCCTCGTACACTCCTCGGACATAGTTGCATAAAACAGTCTAAGGGAATATTTCGTCCATTTTTCTTTTACATTTTAAATCAACAATTTACGTTTCATTTATAACGTCACAGAACACGGATCACAATCAGTCACAAAAAAAAACATAAATGCAACTATTTCATTTTCAAATCGGGCACTTCTGCAATCATCTAATACTTGTGTAAAACACGAGGAGATATACAGTGTGCAAAGTGATTGATGAAGAATCTAATTTAGTATGAAAGAAGCATATTGTTCACGTCGCATTTTTAATTTCAAATATACGATTATTATTTCAGTTTATTGTTTTGTAAATAAATAAATTTACTCGGTAATTTCACGAAAAAATATCATTGCAATCTCAATAACTGTAACATAAGAAGTCTGAGACTCATTATTTTAATAGATCCGATCATTTGAATATTAATAATAGTCTAATTACCAGTTTTATTTTGGTAACGAAAAATCTGAAGCTAGTTTTACGCATTTATGACAATACGAATTGAAGAAATACAAAACTGTGAGAACAGAAAAATTTCTGAATATGATTACGCTTTATTAATGATTAAAAGGAAAAATACATTTTTATTGAATTTCTACTTTCAACAATTGACTTAGAAATTTTTTATTTTGCATAAAGATCCACAGTCTAATTTTAGCAATTATTTTTGTAATCTTTTTATTCCTTGAACACCCTAACAAAGTTTGGTTTACTTAATAGATTGTAATAAAAATATATGTATAGCAAGAAATGTTTGCATGAAAATTAAATGGTTTCAAGGGATGAACATACTGGTAGTATTAGTTCTTTTTTGTAGGTAAACGCGTCAAGGACTTATAAAGGTCAACTTTGTTTTTTTAAATGGAATCGTATATTTTCTTATGCACCAATCGATGCAGCTTTTTATTCTCTATAAGAAAGAATTAATCTATGTATGTCGAAAAATGATTAGATAAGGAATTATTTTAATTTAAATATTACAATGAATGTAATAAAATGTCGGCCGACAAGTTGCAAGATGTGAAACGATCACTCTTTTATATGTTTTAAAAATGTTGAGATGTGAATAGATATTACGTTAAACCCTTTTGTAAGTAATTATTAGATAAATAAAGTTATCGTTAGTAAGAGAATGCGATTTTCTTAGCAATATTTAAATTAAAATAACGCCTAAATCGATGATTTTTCGACATAGGTTAATAGCTTTTTATAGAGACTAAAAAGCTGTATCGATCGGTCCATTTAAAAAATCAAAGTTGATCTTCATAAGTCCTTGACGCATCCACTTACAAAAAAAACTAATATATACATCCCTATACTCATCCCTTGAAACCATTCAATCTCTATCCAAACATTTTTCGCTGTGAATAATAATAATAACGTAAATCAAGGTGATAATATCTGGTGCTCCATTCTGTATAAGTCTAATAAAAAGATGGTGCCACTTGTATACACCTGGTGTAGCACTCAAAAGTTGAAAAAATTTAAAAAATGCATTTTACCATAAACCATAGATTATACATATTTACATATGCATATATTTAGTTGCAGATAGGATTGTTATATTGAAGAAACAGTAAGTATTCTATTCAATAATTAGGTTCCAGTGAAATATCAAAAAAACGAAGTACCTAAGGGGATTATGATTTGCATAAAATTTAGCTCTAAAGCTTCGTACAGACCTGAACATTTCGCCGAACAGCGAACGGAACTCAGAATCGACATTAATTTCGGCGAACATTCGTTACCATGGACGAGATATCTCGCTACCACTATGTCGCGTATACGACGCTATTGACGAGATATCTCGTGTTGCAATTTCTGTTGCGTGCTGCTATGGACGAGATTTCTCGCATCGCAAGTTCTGCTGCGCGATGCTATGAACAAATATGTTTTGCATCTATCCTCCGATATTTGCCCTTGTATACCTATGCTTCAAGATCTATCCTTCGGTATTTACAGTATAATGTCACTTATTCGATATACATTAGTGAAACTAAAAGAATATAAGAAAGATAACAAAATACTTTTAGTATTTTCTCTTAAATACTGTCCAATAGCAACTTTTTCAAAATTTCTTTTTCTCTCCATGCGATAAACTAATTGATCTAACGCCTCAAAAAATCCAAGTCGTACGGTTCAGTCTTAAAAAAGTTTTCATCCTTTTAAAACTGTCCGAATATTATTGCGAGCCACTATATATTACATTCAAAAACCAGAAGCATATGATCCTCCAGATATATTTAGCACTTTTTCCATCTTCGTAGGACAAAGTGAATCAGATGTTTTATGTAAAGTGTTCAAGTTAATTTTGCAAAAACTTCTAAAATGCAGGTTCTGCGTGGACCCCTCACAACCAGTTGGGAATGACTGTTTTATTATTTAGTCTGATGTTTGCTTTAGTAATGTACAACGCTTACGCTGGTTTCATTACGTCCATACTGTCCGTTCAAGCAAGCTGAATCAAATCAATTCCCGATCTTCTGTCACACAACTTCAAATTAGGGTACAGCATAACCGATGACAAGTATATTCAGGTACTACCGATAAATTGAAGACCTTTATGCACATATGGTTCATGCAAATGTTTGAATTATAATCTTTCTTATAAGTTTAGCGAGACATTTCAATTGATTTAAATAAATGCAATGTTTTCATAGGAAAGCCCTTTTTAAACATTTGAAAAAAATGATTAAGAAGAGATATAATTAAGAGATATCGGGATGAAACTTGCACTAAAATTAATTAAAAAATTATTACAATAAAGTAACAAAAAAATCATTTTAAATATTATTTTAAGACAATAAAATTGTTAATATTAATGGAAAAATTATTACAAACAATATATATTTATAACGATAATTATCAGTAGATGAAAATAATTTTTAATGAATGGATGGAAAAAGCGGCAACTGATAGATTGACCGTTCACACGAATGCGCGCACAAATGCACGTGACGGCGTTCGTGGTCCTGTGCAAACTGGTGTTCCGTTTGCCGTTCGGCGCAATGTTCGTCAGAACATTCAAGTCTGTACGAAGCTTTAGACTAATCTACGAGTAAGCGTGAACTTTGTTTCTTTATCAGCTGAAGGCTGAGTCATACTGTATATTCTTATGCTCTGACATATGCACAAGTTCACTTTCAAATAGCGTCGTTTTTAGAATACGTAATGATTCTCATATTGTTTTGTTCAGATCTTACTTATTCATTCGAAAAGAAATTTCAAATTGTATAAGTTTAACAACCTTGCATATTGTGTGAAAAATACTCGCCTCTCTATCTACCAATTATTTTCATTACACCCTGCATACTGTATATTGTAGCGTAAAAGTACACAAACAAGTAACAACTTTTTCAATTATTGACACATGCGATTCATCGAATTTTGGATAACTATAATTGTTCAATAATCACAGTATTATTGAAATTAGTCGTTTTTTAATCATTAGTTCCAATTTTAAAATAATTTTCCTCCTTAATACTTTCCCAAGAAAATAATACAGTCGAATAGAAGTATAAAAATTGATTACTAATATTATGTAACATGAATTACTGATCATTAATAAATAAATATTATTTAGCTGTAGTATACCGTTAACAAGTTGAACTTTTCAATTTCTGTACCAAATGTTCGAGACCCAAAATATTTTGAACAGTTAAGAAATAGAAAAATATTTCATGATTTCGACTGCATAATAATTTTCCAGCACATGCGAGCAATCACCATTGTATCAATTTTTCATTATATTTCGCATATTCGATATCAAATGATATTTGATTAATAGGCTGCGGGTGTTATGCGTTTATGATAAAAATTAGTAAATCAAATGCAAAACCGTGCAAATATTTCAGAAATTTAAAAACACTTTTATTATTTTCTCCTGATTAAAATGATTAAGAAAAGAAATAAGTATCTATGTAGCTCCTGTGTTTTACAGTTAAACCTACAGCCTATTGATCAATGCTAATTTTCCTTTATCTGATCAATCGCATTTAGTTATAGGAAATTCTAATAATTTTCGATCAAAATGGAAAATGGCGTATACAGTGATGGTCGTAACACGTTGCGCGTCGTGGAGCATAGATCCCCTTTATCCGTGCCTTTGTTATCTTTCCCTTAAAAACGGTTATCGACTAGAACGTAGGCAGTTATAATACATTAAAAATTGACACACATGTATGTTATATAGATTGGCCTCAACCTTATCTCCTTCCCCGTTGTCTTTCTCTCTCCCTCTCTCTCTCTCTCTCTCTCTCTCTCTCTCTCTCTCTCTCTCTCTCTCTTTCTCTCCCGCTGTTTTTTCATTACTCACTCACTCACTCACTCACTCTCTCTCTCTTTCTTTCTCTTTTCTTTTATAGCAGAAAGTAGTACGGTAGAATCATTTGGGGACGGTGTTCGATCGTAAAGAGGAAAAAACTTGTTACTGTTAATACTTATTCGATGTTAAGTGAGGATAGAGTATAAAGCCTGTTATTACCGAACGGGAACTTGCTTGCTTTGCTTTGCTTTGCTCGCAGACAAACCTTTACAATTCGCTTTGGCTTACACTTTCACGGCTTAAGTATTAGTTGAGACAACATGAAAAAGTTTTACGGTTCGTTGGAAAATCCTGCATTCTCTATGGTATATTTTCTCATCATCTTTTTTTTTCCTATTTTCTCTATCTTTCTCTGTCTCTCTCCCTCTCTCTCGCTCTCTTTCCCCTTATAGTTTGCACCATTCGCTAATGGTTAATATAAAAACGTTAAATAATATTAGTTGAAAGTATATCGTATATCTTTCCACGTTCATTTAGGCGGACACAATTATTGACCACAGCAGAAGACTTTCGAGCCTCTTATCGCTACCACTATGAAATTCGATAAAATTCTGTCGACTATTCTTCCCCCAGTTAACGAACATGTATCGTGTACACTATTTATGTACCTATACGCTGCTGCAATTTGCCAATACTTACCGTAAGAATAGTACCCGCCTCGCGTTTTACATGGTATAATAGTAATGATACCGGTATAATAATCATAGGTAATCATAACAATGTATATCGTTATCGATAATACGGTTAACAATCATAATTACAATTAGACAATTATAATATAGCCGGAGTCGAATATAGGATGGCGCGACAGTAAAATTATGTTTGCAAAATAGCACCTTTCCCATAGGACAGAGACCTCAAGCTGCTTATCTATCTCTCGACGGATATCATTGCTAAGAAAGTTAATCAAATAACGGCTCTTACAGTAATCGTTGTAATAATGTCAGTATTCGTATAATATTTTCTAAAAGATTCTAGACATGAAAATTATGGAATGCATAACAAATCTGGTAAATAAAACTCAAAGTGTATACTTTCCCCGGACAAAAATGTTTATCATTAGAACTGACACTTGGAATAGCGCGTAAATCAATTATTTAATTAATTTGCAAAAAATGAAAATTTCCAAAGAGAACTTCATGACCACCTCCAAGTTACAATTCAGAGATAACAAAAAATAGCCGTTGGAAGAACTTTCATTGTGGTTGTCTTTTTGTCGGATTGCAAGCGAAGTAAATTGAAAGCTCGCGCAGCATGAGTATCTCTTGGCCATCGAGATAGCAGTCTTAACGATCGCTCAATTTCGATCAACAATCGAAATTTTTAACGATCGACGCATAAAGATAAACAAAGGACGAAGACACGCCGTCTAGCGTTCCTACTTTCAGTCTTCCTCTATAGTCCAGTCTACGATTCTAGCACCATTGCGCAGCTTTATCGTCGTTCGTAATCGTCAGATCAATGAACGAGTCCCGATAATTAAAAATCGACTAATATAAGATCTCGTTAGAATTTAAAGATTAGATTACATCATCGACGTTCGCATGCAATTCTCTACGTGTTGCCTAATTACTAAGGGCAAACCTCATCGTTGCTAATCAGAAGTTGAAACTTTCTTGTTACTTTCATCTCCGCCCGGACATCATGTTCTCCTCGAAGCGCCACCAGTATGCATATTGTAATTGTTATGAAGCTTTCGAATAATTACAAAGAATCGTGAAACACTGTTTGAAAACATGGAATCGTCAACTTCTGATCATCCTAGCCGTCGTGGATTCAGCTGCCCAAGGCTAACTTAAATCTTCATTTTACACAAACGCATTGTTATTTTGGGCTCCTCTCACTTTTCTATTCAAATATCGCATTTGGTAATTCATTTTATGTATTTATGAAAAAATTAGCTAGGTCTCATTTGAAATAGTAGAAGTATTAAAAGGATTTAAGAATTTCCGTACATTACTTAGAACGTATTGAAATTATTACACAGAAAAATCAATTCTTATTTTGGTGCTGTGTCTTTGCTGTTGATACAATTATATTTTGCACAAAGATCCACAATCCAGCTAATTACGATTTTAGTGGTTGGATCATTTGCCAGAAGGACTACCTCATCTGTTTTACTTGTCGAAAATTTATAAGAATTTTCAAATACAATTATTCTTCGAACGTCTTCGAACCCGTTCAAATGTTCTCAAACGGCTTCAAACCAGTTCAAATCGTTCGAATTTTATGAACTTTTGTTTCACTTGTCGAAACTTTATAGGAATTATGAAACATAATTATTGTTCGAATGTCTTCGAACCGGCTCAAACGTTCTCAAACGGCTTCAAACCAGTTCAAATTGTTCGAATCGTTTGAATCTCGCGGCAGCTGAAATCACGACGGTACGATCAGCTTTGCCAATGTAAAACCGCCTCCACAATTTTAATACCTAGGTCGCAAAGTATTGACAAAGTTAGGACGTGTGTGAAGACAATCCGCTTCCTTCTGCTGAGTTGCTTCGCTAGTTAGCGGATTCCGAGTTGGAGGACGGCGAAGATTCCGGGCTCTGCACCAGCGGAGTGTCCCTGCCGATCATGGGAGTGAGCAACATGCCACGTGGACTGAACGTGTCGCAATAGAGATTCTCCTTTTTGTGGACGCGTCGCACGTGGCTTCGTAGGTTGTCTCGGCGAGCACTTCTGTACGCACAGTGTGGACAAAGGTGCGGTTTCTCGCCCGTGTGCATACGTCGATGTTGAATGAGCTGAATAAAACAACAAAGAGGATCATCAACAATATGGTAATGTCTCCATGTATTTGAAGAAAAAAACGTGCAAATATCGGTGAAACAATATCGTCGCACGTATGTGATGTTCACAATCTGGCAACTTAAAAATAATCAAATTAATCTTATATGCTAAAAGCGTATAAGAGTTAAAGTCGTAGTACAGCGCATAGAGATAAAGCTAAAGTGGTCCACATACGGTACTATTTATTGGGCTAAACTTTGACTTAGGGGACCACAAATTTTGGACTTTCATAAATATAATCCCGTAGATTTTGACGATAAAATGCCAAAAATCCATGTTTTATCGTTAGGAATTCGATGGTTCAAAAGTTATGCGTGTTTAAAGTTGAACGAATTCAAGCGTTTTTGACAGTATATTTGCAAATCGTTATTTCAATTTCTGAGTATTGTTTCTATAAGAAGACTGTGTATTTCTTAAGATCGTATATTCTAGAACATAATTGTAATAATATTTGATGACCATAAATTGTATAAAATATCCGGCATAAGATTAAATGAAGAATACGCTTAGGTACCCCAGTGAATGATACTTACACAAGCAAACATATCATAGAACCATTGGTCCACCTCTAAATACAAATTGCTGATCTCACGATAACAATACTTACTTTAAATACGTGGAATGTCATTCGAACAACTGCTGAAAATGTCGATCTCTTCAATTACTGGATATTTTACATGCAGAGGGCATCATAGATGTTATTTTTTCGTTTAATACAAATTATGTTCATTCACTGGACAGGTCACCCTAGCAAATATACAGGGTGGGGCAATAACTATTAGCACCTCAGATATCTTCGAAACTATAAGTTTCACAGAAATATTTGCTGAAATAAAATTGCACAGTACGAAGGGGGCCTTCCGGTGGCTATAATAATTTTTTTGCAGGTGGAGGTACTTCAGAACTTGAAGGTCACCTTCATTTTTTTTTTAATGGATCGGTACGTTTTTGTTTCCGTATCTTGATAGGGGATCTTAAAACGAGTTCAACGACCTATTACATAAGGTCATTGAAGGTCATAGAAGGTAGTGAAAGGCGATAATGCTTACGGTTTTGGTAGTGAATGAAACATACGTTTATGGTAGGTGTTCGAAATGATGACCATCACTGTCAATGCAATATTGGATTCTTTTTACGATTGATTGACTTGCAAGTCTTACAGTGTCAGAACTTATTGACGCACAGGCTGCAATAATTCGCTGTTGCATGTCGCAAAGTGTAGTTAATACTTCTTTGTACACGAAATTTTTCATCGAGTTCCCTTCGCGCAATCAATGAATAACGTACTGGACATCCATCATGTTGATACCATATGGGTTGTCATGCAAGTAAAGATAACTCTTCTAGCAAAAGACCCAATGTATCCTTAATAAAATTAACATAGATGTTGCCATTCAAATTTCCATTGATTAAATAAGGACCAATAATTTTATCACCTATGGTACCGCACCATACATTCACAGACCATTGTTTTTGATGTTCAACCTGTCGCAGCCAATGTGGATTTTCCGCTGTCCATAAATGCATGTTATGCAAATTAACATTCCCGTGATTTGTGAATGTTGCTTCATCAGTAAATAAGACGGTACTACGAAAAACCTCATTGTTTTAAATCTGACATTTCGACAAAACTCAAAACGATTCATGAAGTCGTTCCCATGCAATTCTTGGTGAAGACTAACATGGTACGGATGAAAGTGACGGTGCAAAATGCGAAGTACGCTCCTCCTACTAATGCCAGATTCGCGTTCAATTTGTCGCGAACTAATATGAGGATTTCTAGACACACTTGCGAGCATACCGATTTCCATTTCTTCGTTAATTACTCGTTTCTGACGTTCAGTTTTACGAACACTTAAACTACCGGTTTGCCTAAGTTTATCACACACATTTTTAAATGTTTGACGCGAAGGTTGAGACTGATGTGGATATCGTTCAGCATACAAGTTTTTCGCCCTTACAGATGCATGTTTATTCTCAGTGAAGTAAACGGTAAGCATTACGCCTTCCTCTACTGTTTACAATACGTACGTGCAATTTTATTTCAGCAAATATTTCTGTGAAACTTATAGTTTCATAGATGTCTGAGGTGCTAATAGTTATTGCTCTACCCTGTATGAATTCAATGACAAACCCTCTTTGGTTATAATTATTTTATTATGAAATTTGTGAGTACTGGATATATTTACGACGTTTTTCTGATTAAAATGACAAAAAACACGAAACAATTTAGATAATATTCACGTTTAATTCACGACAGAACCTCGGTTATCCGAACTTTTCATTATCCAAATACATACGAGCTTCAACTGTAATCTAATACTACATATAACTAGGCAACAGCTCTATTATCCAAACTTTCATGCTCCACTGATTAGTACGGATAATCGAGGTCCCACTGTAGCTTAAATTAAACAAGTGAATATGACCAAAATTGAGCCACGTTTGATGTCACCTCAACGGTTTTGATCTTAATTCTTACACTAAGAAAAGGAACCCGATTACTGTGGGAGTATCCAATTATTCTGCCTATATATTAATTATACTTATTTTTAAAAGAATGAATATTAAAACAGAAATATTTCATTTTTTTCATTAAAATCAGTTAATACATATGTTACATATCCCTTTTTTAATATTCATTATGATCTAGAAATGAGTACAATTAACATAGGCGCAGTAATCGGTACTCACACAATAATTGGGTCAGAAAAGATTAAACTATTCGCGTTGTTGAAACAATTCCGATAGATTAACCTGAAGATACTAGTCAAATCAATTATGGTGGAGATTCTCTATCCTATCTATTAAGAGCAATAGTAGTAGTAAGAGCAATGTAGTCAATAAATAAATATTGTAAATTATTTTTAATCGTATTTTTAACCATTAAACAATTAATCTGAAGTGTCAATGAATTAATGTAATTATTAAATTGCCGATTTTCAAAATCATATCTCCATCGATTTTTGATAAATGTGAGAGTGAAGCAAAAAATTTTATCACCGAGAAAAAGAGTCTTTGTAATAAAAATCAAATAAAAATATTATTAACAATAAGTCTGACAGAATTGACTTATGGAACAAATATAATTACGAACAAGGTTTCATGAAGACAAAGGAAGGAATAATGAAAAACAAAAACTCTTACATACACATACATTACAACATTCATTGCGCTGCACACATCAATCATACATCATACATAGCATACGTCATTGCTTACATTGTTCACACACTTCAGCCAACAAATTCCTATTAATCCGCCCAGATCTAATTTGATCATAAGTATAAAATTTATCAATCCATTACTCACGTTCTGTCGACAATATTAAATTGCTAGCTGAGTTACAGACTTTATGTATTTTTGCCAAAAAAAAAAAGAGTATGTTCAAATGCAAAATAATAAAACCGTTTGTAGAATTTAAAAATTCTGTTGCATTATTTTCAACTCATTAATATTATTAAGAAAAGGTATAAATGCCACAGATAATTTTTATTTTATATACAAATCCGCAGTTTACTAACGAGTATAGAAGAAGTAACTTCATAAATGTGTTCAAGTTTGCTTGTATTCTACAAATTCACATATGCTAAATACTCACACTATTTCTTAAAAGAGGTCAATAAAAAAAAAGAAATTTTGCATTTAAGAAATTTTATATTATTTTTTACCATATGATTTGTATGTATAATATACACATACCCTTGAACAGAATGGTCACAGAATAACTAACACAGTACTGTCCAATACTTTACTCGTTAAATCTTTCCATATTAACAATATAAATATCAGCCAGTCCTGTATTGATTTTCAGTGCATTCGAGGATCACCGACGCCGATCCCAGGCCGTTTACACAAAGCGAAACATTTGATTTAAGAGTGACACAGAATACATCCAGAGGTAGTTTACAAAATTCAAAGGGCCGGAGTAGAATAGCGTAGAATTTACGATCAGCCGCGGGATTATACGAGCGTGGCAGAGATAGAACTCTAGAAACAATCCAAGCCCATAGATTATACTCGCCGCTATATTTTTCAATTCTACGCGATTTCAATTGGCTCCGAACGTTTCTATAACTCGACGGAGACGAGGATGAGGGTGGAGGGAGGAGAAGAGAAAGAGGCAGAAAAATATTACCTTTTTCAATTGAACCGTGCGGAAGATGCAAATGTCGCAGCAAAAGTATCGGTCGTCACGATGCCTTCTCATGTGTCTGCTGAGATCGACCTCGGAGGATCTATCTGCGCCACAGACGGCACAGCTCACCCTAGTTTCTGGTGCTGTTCCCTTCGCGTGTGCCCTTAAATGCCTTTGGAACGCCTTCTCGATGGTGCAGGCGTACGAGCATAATGAGCACCGATACTCTTCCCTTTCGTATCTGCGCATACGAATTGTACCATTAGTCGAATTTTATGAAGACAATCACATTTTTATCTTATCTACCTACTTATTCGCACCTCCTTCTTGAATACTATATATGTATATAGGGTCTCTCACGTAAGTGCAACCCTCAGAATATCTTCTTTAATTTTGACAAAATAAAAAATTTTGTTTTGTGTAATTTGAATGGTATCAAGTGGCCAGTATCCCGCAGAGGTTGTTTTTCTAAATGATGGTTTTTGTCGTAGTTTTCAAGGTCATCAATATTTTTTTTAATAACTACATATATTTTCGTGTTGCATCGCGTAGGTCATACAAAAATACATTCAAATATACATACTGTGACATGACCTTCAAATGACCTTGAATCCGATGTGTTAAAAATTGTTGATTTTACAGACGCCTGAAAAAAGTGTCAACTTTTTTCATTAAATTATAACAGCTGAACTAACGAACCGATGGGAATGCGTTATTAGGAGCTAATAGTGAAAACACAAAAGTATCTGATAAAAATGATGTCGGTTGAAAAAAAATGTTTTTTAAAGAAATTGCTTTAAAGAAATGCAGGAGAAAATCGTAGGGGAATACTGAAGAATTTGTACCCTTTAAGAACGTGTTTTTAAAAAGGTGAACACTTTACAATTGACGAAATTAAAATTATTTGGAGTGAACGCAGCACCGCGATATACAGTGTTTACTCGATATATGTCCAAAACACGGGTCTAGCCAGGGACATACATCGGCCAGAAAATACTATTCGTTGATCCACGCTGAACGTAAAAAAGGACAGCGAAGCTCTAGAGGCCTCGGTTCATTGCCCCTCATGGGGTATACCCCGCGGCAGTAGGGATAGTTCTGGGACTTTTATCGTCTAGGCATTTGGGACAAATATAGGATAAATAACTGTACCGCCTCGGACGGCCGACTTATATCAGGTATGCGACCGCCACAGGATTTAATAACGTTATAAAGTGTTGGGAAACCTCTCTTTTCATCAATACTATTAATTGTTGGAAACATTTACTATCACTGGATAATGAATACCATGAGAGAGCGGTGAATATGTTCCATTGGGAAACGATGGAATAGAGTGTGAAGGAAGTTTCGATTAAAGATTTAATGTTTTGTTGTATGAAATGAGGATGAAAGTGAAAAAAATCTTTCTTTTCAACCGACATCATGTTTATTAGATACTCTTGTGTTTTCACTATTAGCTCCTAAAATCTCATTTTCATCGGTTTGTTAGTTCAACTGTTATCATTTAATGAAAAACGGTTCTCTTTTTTTACACGTCTGTAGAATCAACAATTTTTAACATATCGAAAAATCCTTTGAGATTCCGAAAATCCGAAACACTACTCCGCAAAGTATCCGATTTCGCGTGGAATGACCCTAAACCCTTTATACAGTAATACCTCGGTATACAGTGGATCCAATAAGTATTTAAACACTAAATTTCCCTTTTTATCTAAGATATTTTTCGATGGTATATCGACTGGGAAACTGAATTCACTTTTTGGTTGAAAATGTTGCAAATCGAAACGTCTATAAAAATACTGAAAAATTTTGCTCATGACTAAAACACCACCGTGGATGTAAAGATGGAAGCTTCCTAGTATTTCGGTAATGGAGAATTCTTATATCATCGGTTCGGATGATCGAGCTTCTACTGAATCATCAATTAAGTGAGTAAATATTATCCCAGTTATATCGTGTTTGGTACCTTTTTAATTAGAACGTTTACAAACGTATTGCTGGAAGTTTTACGAAGAAATAATTAAAAACAAAACAGTTTTGTCATTAGATTAGTATTAACCATACTCAACTTATTCAAAGAGTACGGGTGTACTCTTCGGGGTGGTGATAGTGAGGAACAATTTTACTGAAATATTGTGCACATCTCTTTCATATTTGCATACTGTATATGGAGACATTATTGTAGTTGTAAAAAGAGACAAAATAAAAAATGAGTGTCTCCTAAATAATAATATTTTCTTCTTACACCCTCTACTTTCCGAGACATTTAAAACAATGGTTTTCCAACCTCCAACGTTGACAAGAACTCTGGTACCACCCCGTTGATATGAACAATGTCGAAGAAACAAAAATCGCGAGCTTTCGTTTCAGATAGAAAAGAGATCGGTAAACGGGGGTAAAAATTTACAGAAAATTTTTAAGTACCTATACCTGACGCGTTGCAATGCCAGTGTTCGTTTTTTTCCCGTCGGTGTCATGCCCTGTGCCACGTGCGCGGCCACGTGGGTCTCCATTTCGCACCTGCTGCTCGTTGTGAAATCACAGCCCGAGGACGGACAACTTTTCGTTTCTCCTGTTTCCGTGCTAGTCACGGGTGGATGGCAATCGACAATATGCTTTCGTAGGGCTGGCCTCGTTGGTGCAACTACGTCGCAGGATCCGCACGAATAACCGCGGTGAGCATTGCTCACGTTCGGACTGCTTCCTCGCGACCTGCAAAATTGTGTTGCGATTTTAAATTTCCGCGAATGCAATGCCCATATACAGGCTGCTTCGTAAATCCTAGTACAACCAGCCAGCGGCTGAATCTACGGGCGTTACATTCAACCCTCGCATGACAGGAATTGGGCCTACTTTGATCCAGACAAGTAGACTGTAAATTTTATGTTTTTAGGACAATATGTATCGAGTAACTGCAATGTGAAACGGTAGAAAGATTCAAAGAATTGAAGAGCACTGATACGTGAATCACTGTAATATTCCGACACTTTGTTTTGATATTGGACCATACGACTTGGATTTTTTTTTAAGTCAGAACAATCAATTTGCATTAGTTTGAAAAATTGCAATTGGCCGGGATTACAGAGAAAATACTAAAAGTTGTTGTTTACAACTTTCTTATGTGGGCCTTTATTGAAAATTTGAAAAATACGTTTTGTAGATCTGTATCCATTATACAGATTTTGAAAAAAACGACAGGCATTTAAAGATGTAAAAATTAACGTATTTACAAGAAGTGCCTTGGAAAATACAGGGTGTTCGACTACAGGTGGGAGAAAATTTAAGGGGGGGGGGTCTCCATGACAATATAAGACGAAGAATACAATGAAGACAATGAAGAATAAAATTGCGATTTCGGCTTCGTTATTTAGTTATTAACAATTACAAATCCGCCTAAAATGCGGCAACTCGACCAACAGAGACAGTCACGTATCAAGTGACAGATGCATGCTTACCTTGGTTTTTATTTGGGGCGAGCTGAAAATGTTTTAAGGTTTAACAAATCATTCGTTGGACGATATTGAACCTGCCTACTCGTTAAAACCACAGGGGCATTTCCACTATCCGCCCTATGGAATTATCCAGTAGAAGGCCCTTTTACTTTTTAATTGGTCTAACACTTATCCAGAAATCCTTAGACATGCACTATAATTGTTCATAAAACCATACATAATACATTAAAAGGTAAGACTTGGGAACCTCCTCCCCCTCCTTTCTACACATGACCTACGTCATTCTATTCGTTTTGACATGCTGAACACGAAATATACGTGTCATTTTTTGGCGCAAATGAATAGTTCCCGAGATATTCGCGAAAAACTACCGCTACTACTGCATACATGAATCCTGCGTATACCTACGCGTCTGTGACGGCGCACAGTGTGTTAAATTAAAGAACTTTCGATAGAAATGAGGTAGAGCGATGAAACTTTTTTTAAATTAAAGCTGAAACTTTGTAGAATATGGGAAAAATAGGGAGATTATGGTACGAACGTTTTTTAACCTTGAGAAAATTCGTTAAACTTGCACAATTTCAAGAAAATTATGGTTTTTTCAATACCACGAGCGGAAAAATTTTTTTTTAACATGCTATACATCATTTCCCATAGATTTTTTCACGCTGATTTCAAATCTGGTCTCAAAATTTACGACCTCAGGATTTTGCAAAAAATAGATTTTCGTGACAAAAACTAATGAAGTCATTTTTTCGTTGAAATGATGGGATGGTAATAATCTCTCTATTTTTCCCATATTCTACAAAGTTGCAGCTTTCATTTAAAAAAAATTTCATCACTCTACCTCATTCCTATCGAAAGTTCCTTGATTTTGAATCCGATTTTGTCCAAATTGCCCACTGTGCGGCGCGCCGCAACATGTATGCAGCATAGGACTTCCTTTTTTCTACTCCTCAGCGCGGCGGCCAGCAAGCAACATATATGTATAACGGGCGAACTTGTTAAAAAGATGTTTTCTCTATAGAATATAGAGAAGTCAGGATTTCTGAGATTTTTGACATTGTTCAATTTGAAAACATCGCTCGCTCGCTTCACTCGCTCGAAAGAAAAAACTAACCCAGACCAACACCAATTCCACTTATTAGCAAATCACGTTAACGCGATCACAATAAATCAATAAAAAGAAATATAAAGGTATGCTAGTTTTAACTAAAACTACTAACAAAAATTATGAAAACTATTAATAATTAAAATTAAACGAAAATAATATGTACAGAAAAATTTAAATCACTCTAAATATTTTCTAACGCACATGAGATATTTGAAATTCGTGAAAACAGCTGTCTTGAATCAGTGTGCATACGAACGCAAGCTTGTACGGACGATTCCTCTTGCACAAACACACTTTCTTAAAACGTTCAATGTAGGTGTTTTTTTACGTGGGTGCAGTTAAAGACTTCACATTAATTTCACGGACATTTTACTTTGCGTGTGCGAAAGTCATTGACGTGCGTCAAACGCGAATTAGTTCTGTGCGATTTCGGTACGCAAGTGCATTTTTGTGAATACTTGCACTTGTGAGGATTTCATTGAATATTTGTGGACACAATGGATACCATTTTATAGTGATCTCGAGTAAATTATTTATGTGAGAACAATTAAAAAGTGAAATGGAATTGATCCCTTCTACTCGATAATTCCATAGGGTGGATAGTAGAAATGCCCTTGTGGATTTTAACGAGTAGGCAGCTTCAATGTCGTCCAACGAAGAATTTGTTAAACCTTAAAACATTTTCCCCTCGCTGGGACCCCAAATGAGAACCAAGGAAAGCAGGGATCTGTCACTTGATACGTGACTGTCGCGCGCCTCTATGACGTACGCAACGCACAGCTCTGTTGGACGGGTTGCCACATTTTAGGCGGATTTTTAGTTGTTAATAACTAAATAACGAAGCCGAAATCACAATTATTTTATTCTTCATTTTCGTCTTATATTGTCATGGAGAACCACCCCCTAAATTTTCTCCCACCTGTAGTTGAACACCCTGTACATTAAAAAAAAATTGATAAATAAAACAGCAAGTGGTCTTAAACATCATCACTTATATAGTTATAAGTATGGTCCGTCATTCGAAGGTTAAACGATTCTAGTTCATTGCAACGTCTACCAATTTTGATGAAATTTTCAGAATTAGTACGATTGACTCAGATCTAGGCCCACATGGTTGAATATATTGTAAACGATTAAAGCTACCAAAACCCGATTTTTATAAAAGTTGTTTGATACAATGAGATATATTATGTGGGGTAAATCATTTTCATATTGTTGAAGTAGTAGAAATGATTTGGCTGAAATAAGCTAAAATAATTTTTTTTTTAATGCACCCTATATTCTTGCATACATAATGTTATAATTAGACTGCGGATTTTATGCATTTCAAACAAAAATTAATGGTTGTAATACAAAACAATGCAGAGATTACAAAAGTTGCAGAATGCAGTATATTAATTTTATCGTGTGAGAATTATTAAAAGAAGAAATACATTTAAGTAAGTTAACTTGTACTCCTTACAATCGACTTAGAAAATTTCTATTTTGCATAAAGATCCATATTTAGCATAGCTAAATAATATTTCCACATTCTCTAAAGATTGATAAGCATAATACATACAAGTTTTACTAATTTGGTTTACTAAAATGAGTGTGTATTATTTCCTTACATTAGGGGGACCCATAAATAATCAATTATTTTGAAATGTAAAACAAACTTTGTAGTAAATTCAAGTTTTTATTTCTTAATTTATTATATGATCTTCATCATTGTTTAGGACAGTTTGCCATCTTTCCTGCAAATTTTCAATCCCCCTCTTATAGAAATTCAGAGTTCGTGATGCAAAATATGACTCGAGGTGCCTCCTTACATCTTCTACAGAAGTGAATGTTTTATTTCTTAAATAATGCTCCAGAGAACTGAAATTATGATAGTCAGAGGGAGCAATATCCCGTGAGTACGGTGGGTGCGGTAAAACTTCCCATTGCAATTCTTTGATGTTTTCCTGAGTGAGTTTCGCTGTATGGGGCCGGGCATTCTTTTTCAATAGTTCTGAATACAGTCGTTGTAATTGCTGACAATACAACTCAGCAGTAACTGTTCCTCCAGGTTTCAACAATTCAAAGTGAATTATGCCACGACAGTCCCACCAAATGCACAGTAACACCTTTCTAAGTGATAAGCTAGGTTTAGGGGTTGATAATGCGGTTTGATTTGCAGAAAGCCATTGCTTGGAACGCTTTATGTTATATCCATTTTTCCGGAATTTTTCAGGAATCCATTTTTCATTTCCGGTAACGATTTTGCTAAGAAATGGATCTCTACGAAATCTGGATAGCAATGAAGTGCAAATTGATCGACGAATATTCTTGTTGGTCTCAGATAATTGATGCGGTACCCATATTCCTTGCCTAAATGCCTTTCCCATTTCGTGTAGGTGCCTTTGTATAGTTAAGCATGTGGACCCAAGGCTTCTCGATAATTCTTGTATGTTTAATTTTGGATCAGTTTCCACTAGAGATTTTAGGGTGTCGTCCACTTCGAGGCCTGTCGAGAGATCATAATCACCAGCAGCAAACCTTCTGAACCAACATTGACACTTGTTGACCTTCAATACATCTGCATAAACATCGCAAATTTTCTTTGTTGTTACCGTTGCATTAAATCCCGCGTGAAAATGAAAAAGTATGCAATGACGAATATGATCCTCGGAAGGTACGGACGCCGTCATTTTACTACAGGGTTGTAAAAAAATTATACTTTCTAGAATATTTTGAACACAGGCTGCTTTACCGAAAACTGTAAAAGAATACGTGTTTCCTCTTCAACGATCGGTACAGAACTAAAGGCAAAACAAATTCTTTGCAAATAATTGATTACTTATGGGTACCCCTAATTACACAAGTATAATTCTTTTATGCTAATGATTTTGACCATCGCACATGATTTCTATACTTTAATTAAGGACCTCTTTATTTTAATAAAGAGAAATAGATTTTCAAGATTCAAGCATTAAAACAGTGCCTAAATTATTAAAAATAATTCGATATATAATAAATCGATGGTTAATAATGAAATTAATCAATATTCACTGTAAAAAAAAAAGCACCGAACCATACATTACCATAAACTATTTCAAGCTCCTTCCACCGTAGAACAGCGAGAAGCGAACGGTGCGACATTCATTTTAAAAAAATTCCCCAATCGCGGCATTGTGCTATTAAAAAAGTATCCGAAATTTCGCGATCGGTATTCGCGAAGCGTCCATAACTCAGGGCAATCCAATATCCTTCGATTGCTTTGATTTACAGCGTGATTTATCTGGGATGTTTGAAGTATCAGAAACGAATTCGAGCGAAACGCATGATTTGTCCTCGAGTTCGACAGATTCGTCGCTTTCGTTTTATCGATTCCGCGGTGAGCTAAATAGAAGCCCACAACTTACATATATACCTCTTTGTCCATTATTGAATATAATTTTCTGTAAATCCATCATTGATTTAATTTTCTGTAGATTCGATTTTGACTTAATGTTTTCTGAACAATCTCTGGATCCATTTTCATTATATGTACTCCACATGTTGGAAGGTGCTGTTTATTTTTGAAAGTTAAGTTTTAATACAATATGGTATAATTATATTTACCTATGCTTTCTATACTTAAATAAATCAATAAAATCTTATGAATAAAAGGAATAAATTTTAGTGCAAAGAAGAAACAAGAATCGATTCTTGAACCATTGGGGAACCGATATAGTGGAATCAAAAAGATGACAGTTATGGAATTAAAGAAAAAACATATGGGATAATGGTTCTTCACAACTGTTTCTGTTATATAACAGTTTTAAACAGCTGTTGTTATCGAAACCATTTCAAGCCCTGGTCAGTAGCCTCTTAGCAGTTAGTATTCAATTAGAAAGGTTTTGGCATGCACCCCACCAAATAAGCTGGCGATGAACGTGTTAACACGCATCTGACCGGCATTTTTTCTCTGGTCATCTTTCTGTTCCTTCTTGTACGTTTTAATAAATCAAAACTTCATCTTTCGTTCATGTTTATGAATTATTTTTTTAGTTTAGAGAAACTAGAGTCATTTATTTGCTGGGATGCACAATGATTAATATATTGATCACACAAGTGCACATATGAGAGGCACAAATCTTTAACCAGGTATCGAAATTCATATTTGTTGTAATATATAAAAGTAAATGGAATTTAATTGGGATCTTTAAGAGGCAAACGGGTTAAAGTAGCATCCACTATAATAAACTTTAACTTTATAGTTTTGCTAATTGAATTGCTTTGATTTTGTGGGAATTTTTGGGATTGACATTTGGTACCTAACATGTTAATTTGTAAATGATTGCATACTTCTCAGTGTAAGACGAATGTTCGCTCTCCGAGTCGCTGTCGGAAGGGATGTTAGGGATTTCTGTGGCCTCGAGAGCCGCAGTCGCTGCCGATAGTCTTCCAAGCATGGCGGTGTATGCGCCAAGGACCCAGCCATTTAGAACCGGTGTAACAGTCCCCTCCTGTTATTCAATAGAAATATTGTTATAGGTTATTCAAATGATTTAGTTTTGAAAAGAAAATATAAATACAGCCTGTTGGAAACAGGAAACCGGAAGTGTGCTGATGATCGTAAAAGCAGTTCCGCTATAACGAACAATCGTTTCCGGTTCAGAACAGAGTTTCGAAACTCTATTATATGTATATTCAAAAAATACTATATTATACTATTATACTTTTGAATTTAACGATCCTACATTTATATTCAAAGATTAAGTATACAACTATAATAAAGTTATTTTTCATATAAATCCTGCATACAGTGGATCCAAAAAAATGGTCGACAGTTGAATTGTGCTAATTTCGTGAAAGTAAATAGTACAACCGTAAGCCTTTACTCATTCTAAAGCACGCAGCCTCTACTTTCGCAGAGCAGTGATCATTTTCCTCTAAGATATGTTTACATGTTTTAACAGTTGGGAAACTGAAGACCCTTTTTTCCTCAAACGTTTCCAGAAACTTTCAAAAAATTTTCTTATAAATTAAACTACCATGAATTCGAAGATTGAAGCCTCTTTATAACAGCTCCTTAAGAATTGATGTACGATTTCCGTCACTGTTTTATGGAACAAAAATGAGGAACAAGTGTGGTCCTGTAAAGCCCTCGTCAATTAGTTAGTACATCAATTTTTAAGACATCGTTGTAAAGTAGAAACTTGAATCTTTAAATCTATGGTGGTTTCACTCACGAGAAAATTTACCAAAGTATTCACAGACGTTTGAATACGTAGTATTTACGAGAAAAACACTGCTTCAATTTCTCGCCCTGCTACGTCATGAAAAACAAAATCTGAGAATAAAATGAACGATGGATTATGAAACTAGAGGCATCTAGCTTAGAATGAATCCAAATTTATTTTCGCACGATCATTTTACGAAATGGTCACAGTTTAAATACGGGGTGGCCGGAAGTCGTAGTGCAACTAGGCAGGGGTGGTTCTATGTGTACGAATAAGTCGAAAAAAAGGAATAACATGTTTTCCTTTGACGCCGCGTTTTCAAGAAAATCGAGTTCAAAAATCTGTCAGGTTCGCGTGCTTTAGTATATGCAGGAAGTAGAATTGGTCGGTCATGATCAGACTCGTCAGACGATTCGTATCGAATAACGCGCTTATTCGATACATTTTCAAACTCGATTTTTTCGAAAACGAAACTTCGGATGAAAAAATGTTATAGCGACATTTTTTCTTTTTTTTTGTGCAGAATCGGGCACCCCCTGCCCGATTGTACTACGATTACCGACCCACCCTGTATACGCAATTTTTTCGAAGATTGTAGTTTTAGTGTTCTAATACTTCTTGGATCCACTGTATAGTGTTTTCTCGATTTATGTATGGCTACAACACGGGTCTACTCAGGATTATATATTATCGTCTAGAAGATATATCATTATCGGACATCATCGGAATTATATCATTTTCATTAGAAAAATACCACGAATATGATGGTGAAAGTCTCATAAAAAAATAATGAAAAATAAAGAAGTTTTGTTATTGGATTAGTAGTGGCTTCCTGGTGTCAAACCGATATACCCGACCCATATTATGTTACACTCCTCGGTGACAGAAGTCTTTCGAGCTTCTTGGCCCCTCACGAGGTGTACCCTGCGATAGTGGGGATAGTTCTGGTACTTTTATCGGATAGATAATTACGACATACATCGAGAAAACACTGTATATTACAAATTTCATCGCTGCATTTGTCTTTGTGACTAATGAAAACATTTTCGATATCAAATCTGTAAACAGTTGTAATGATAGATGTTTGACTTGCACGATCGAATTACTTTTTGCTGGAGGTAGTATAAGGAATTTCAATATAGAATGATCGCTCGCGGAATATGCAATAATGATTCCCTATTTTTGCATTCACATCAATAAAATCGTAAAGTGGCATTTCATTGGAATGAGAAGAATGGTGATTAAACGATCGATGTCCAAAAATACCGAAGCAAAGCGAGAGATACGATTAGGTCGACTGGCGATGTCGCGAATTGTTAATAAGAAAGTCGATATGCTCGCAGGCTGGATTAGTCAGATCCGAAAACGGCGTTTAAATGATATGATATTCAATCAATTTGCGTCCAGTCGATCATTTCACGAGCGGATTAAGTCTCATATTTCGGTTACGACATTACTGTCTATTTTACACATCAATTGCCAATTACTCGGTTCCATTCTCCTTTTAGACCGAGCTACGCGAAATTGATCAAACTCGAAACGTACCTTGTCGAAAGCAAGGTAAGCCATCGGATCAAGCAGCTTCGTCGGAAGATTATTGTTGGCCGAGCGATGGGAACTGTTTGTACTTCCACTGTCGCTTTCCTCCCCCGCATCTTCGTTGTCGTTGTTCTCCTTTGGAACTGATGTCTGCGCAATAAAGAAAAATCGATTCTTAATTGTAATTTTAACACATAGCTTATCAATTTTCACGGTTTTCATTGTTCCGAATACAGTGAACTCGCGATGTCAGCAACTCGAGTCTTGATGTCATTTATTCTCCAAGAGTCATTCTTTGATCCGCGACGAAATGCCACGAATATGTTGGTGAAAGTCCCATAATAAAACAGTGACCAATTAAGAAGTTTTGTTTCGGTCTCTCGAGCTTTTTGGCTCCTCACGGGGTTTACCCCGCGATAGTGGGGATAATTCCGCGACATTTATCATCCAGGCCTCGGCAACATACATCACGAATTCGCTGTATAAGATGCTTTCTGAGATAGTGACGCGTCAACCGGTGACGCGATGCACAATGTGGTATTTGGCCCGAAAAGCCGGAAAAAAGTCAATTTCAAAAATTTAACGTAATTTTTTTTATTGCTCGAAGTTGTTGAATGTGTGAAGAACAATGTACTAAATTTTTCTTATTCATTTGTAAGTTTATGAATTTCTAAATTTAATCGAAAGTCAAGAGATTCTATGACTTGTATTGCCTTTCCCATCATGCTATAACATATCGTACATTTATGAGTGATTTGTACATGCTTTAAAAAAGCTGTGTAATTTTTTGCATTATGGATATCTTTAAGTAAGTATGGACTACACTTTCAGACTGTTTTCATTTTTTTTATTATACTTATTTATAAAGTTATTAATATTTGTATATGATCAATAATTCAGAAATTATTCTTACAATTATAAGACTTCATTAACGACTTTATTATGGTTCTGAGTGAGTCCCGATGGTCTTTTTGGTCTCATTATATTCGGTAGGGATTTGTGATTTCAAGTTAATAAAGTTTCGTTCCGGATTTGTCCGGATTGACGTTTTATAGCTAATTTAGTATTAGCGTTTAGAAGTGTTTTACGTTCGGCGTATTAATGGTAATAATTTAAAAATATTCTTAAAATACATATCTACTTATTAAAACATTTCATGATCTACATATTTTGTATTAAAATAATAATTTACATCATTTTAACATAATTTACGTGTAAAAATATTTTTTCCAGCTTTTCGGTGCACGTACTCCACAATCGCCACGATTTTTCAAGGGTTTCCGACAGACTCAGGAAAAAAAGGTTCGAACAAAAGATTAATAGTATTCAGATGTCTACAAATTTCAATACATAAAATTTCGGAGAAAACTTTTTTTATAAAAAGTGAGGATCAATTTAATTTTTTAACTGTTAAGATACATTTTTGACTTCATAATGTTATAGCTGATGTTAAGACGAATTCAACGACCTACTACATTATGGCATTGAGCCTATATATAACGCTTAAATAATTTTTTCCGGCTTTTCGGGCCAAATACCCCACTGTGCGATGGTTCGCCCTTAATACATAGGATGCCCCAGCATCGGTGGTACAACCAAGAAAGGTGTGATTCTACATGAAAAAAATCAGTCGAAAATGGAGAATAAAATTTTTTCATATGAAGCTTTGTTTTCGAGAAAACCGAGTTTGAAAATTCATTTTGTGATATGTGCTATGACTTTAATTTGATTTTCTTTGCCTAAATCACGAAACTGTAGCAGTCACTGATATGTGATGATTAACATAGCGAGTATGTTGAGTAACAATTTATTGAGTCATTGTGATTTTGAGGAGTTATCTTAATTTCGAAAAAATATATCGCATTCGAAATAATCAGATTAAAACAATCAAGTTGAGATCTGTCGATACCACTTTATTTAAGCCACCGCGTATCGGCTACCAGAAATATTTCAATACTGATCCACAACGAGACCTCTTGCATTAAATATGATATTATATACGTAGATATTTTAGTTATAGTTTCTGAAAAAATGTGAGCTTTACAGCTTATTGTTAATCTGATACTAACATACATTCTATGAAACATGGATTCTATTTCAACTGATATCATACCTGCTTACATTCTGAGCGTTAAAACATCGAAAATGTTACAATTTTAATGCTAATGAAAATTACCAATTATTAACAATTAAAAAAATAATTATTAACTACTTTTTGGGAATGTAATTTGATGAAATCTAGCAATTACGAAATCATTTTTGAAACTACATAATCTCAATACGTTTATTACACATTTAATTTATAATGGAGATCTTTTAGATTATATTTTACAATAGCAATTTCATTTATGGATCATCATTGTTGCATTTTTTACTTTCGCTCGTGTCCCTGTATGAAAGTATTACATATAGTAAGGCGCATTCCACTACTAGGGCCGAACGAATCGCATAAACTACATTCTCGCCTTTTAATCAGTTCATTCGGCTAAGGTGTTATGACGGTAGATTGACTCTTCTGGCCGCAGAGACTATTGTGATCAAAGAACTTATCCAGTAATTAATCGGTAAACAATTACAGTGACTCTTATTAATGTTCGGACACTCTTAGAAAGACGATAACTTTTTTAGATATTGGACCATACTACTTGGACTTTTCTTAGAAGTTAGAACAATTAGTTTATTACATAACGTGGGAAAATTTTTAAAAAATCCAATTGGTGAGAAATACAGAGAAAATACTAAAAGTTGTTGTTTAGAACTTTTTTATGTGAGCCTATTAAAAACTGCAATTTTCACCATCTTGAAACAATTGTAATTCACTGTAACGGTGACTGATTTGTATGAAATTTTCAAAATATCTAGGATAGAGTGGGGCTAAAAACTCCAGTGTGTAAGAAGTCCTGACTTAAATATCTTTGTTTGTTTATGGTCGACTAAAATTTGCAATATACTGTAAGTAGTGTGGGAGATACTGAAATTAACCATAGTAGTCGCAACCGTAGTGACATCGTTAGTTGTTTTCAAACATTCGTTTGCTTCAATGCACGGATACATAGAATATTGTATATTGTTTTGTTTTTCTTCTGTGTACTAAACTACTGTCTGACCAACGTATCAGATAAGTATACTACTATTTTATGATCCTTTAGCAATTTGTATATACTTTGGTTTTTTTTTTAATGATAATTGTTTCAATGTATACATCGATGGAACTACAAAGGTACCATTGGAGCAAAAAGTCGCTTGGGACTTATTAATTTAAACGCTTTGAGACCCATTGGGACTTTGAAGTCCACTTCTACGAAGTTCGTTCTTCAATTGTTGGATGGCAGCACAAGCTTATTTCTCTTTGGAAGCTTGCTAGAGACAAGTATATAAGATGATGTAAGGCCAAGATGGATGCTAGGATGGATTTTAAAAGATTAAAAATCGTCCATTCGACTTATATTCTCATGTAGAATTACCCTCTCCACGGTTGTACCAGCAATACTGGGACACCCTGTATAATGTCACAAGCTGTAGAAAGCGAGATAGACTAAAAGATGAAATTATCTAAAGTAGCTAGAGTATCTATGATGCTCGTTGACATTCTCTAAAAAGATTTATTTTGAGATACAAGAAAAATACAAATGACGCTCCTTTTTCCACGGCAATTTTTTTCCGTTGAACAGAAAAACACTTTAACTGAATATATGTGGAAAATGTTTTAAATTTTCCATGGTTTGAGCCCAAAAGATAATAATAATAAGATAATAATTTTTGTTTTTGTAAAAAAAACGGTATGTTTTTACTTTTTGTTAAAGAGAAGCCAAAATCATTTTAGAATTTTTCGTTTAAGCTCGCCGAATCGAAAAATATCTTTGTTTTGTATCTTAAGTGTTTTGCTTGAAATATTGTATAACAAAAACAATTAATATAATGAATATCTGTTAATTTAAAAGGAATTTCTTGCTTATTTACTTTCATATTACATAAAATACCAGATATAAAATAATAGAGACTTTATGCCCTGCGCACGGTGGTAAAAGTAAAGTAAACTAGTTATAGTTTATACAAGAAAAACAAGTATCTCTAGTCCGTTACTACTAAATGCTACATAGGTTTATATGAAAAATTGCATAAAGTATTTTTAAAATTTTCAATAAAGGCCCACGTAAAAAAGTTGTAAACAATAACTTCTAGTATTTTCTCGGTAATCCTGACCAATTGTAATTTTTCAAACTAATGCAAATTGATTGTTCTAACTTCTCAAAAGAAATCCAAGTTGTATGGTCCAATATTAAAAAAGTAATTGTCTTTTTAAAAGTGTCCGAATATTAATGTGAGTCAGTTTTTTCCTGTCTTTTACTAAATTAAAAAATGTATAAACGTAGGCTCTTAAATGCTTTGTCAAAAAATTACAACAAAATTATGAAAAAACGGGGATATCTTGTATATTGTATACACTATTCACGAGAAACATAATAATGAAATATTTCTATTGAAATTGAAAATTAAAAAAAATTCTACAACTCCGACAGAGATATTCAGATGTTTTGTTCCTTTTGATTCGTCGTGTATATTAATACCAAACGAAAGTAAACTGTAAATTCTAAGTACTAGTTTATTTAAAAAATTACTCGGTCCAACGCCAACTTTGCGTTTCAATAAACAATATGCGATCCGTACAGAGATTTTGATACACTGCAGGAAAATTTGAAAATCGTTTCCCTTGCACTAGACCATTCAATAGCTCATCCAAAGAAAATACTACATGTCGACATGGGTGGTAATAATGGAGTGACGAAGAAGATCAGGTTTTCCCGTAATTTCTCTTATCCTTCCCAATTGAAAATTCTGAAAAAAATCAGTCATATTTTAGCTATTACAATGTACATCTATAAATTTTTACAGATGTTTTAGCTTCGAAACCGATTTTAAAAAATAAAAAAATTTTGAAACGCCGATTTCTTGTAGTAGTTATGAGAAACTATGTTTAGATTTTTACAGGTTTAGCATCCCGTTATGGTTTTTAACATATAATTTTTTCAGATTTTTTAATTCAAGAAGCAAAGAGAAATTACGGAAAAACCTGATTTTCTTTGTCACCCCATTAATACCCCCCATGTCGACATATAGGGTAGAAAATTGGCCCAAAGTATTTTCTTTGGATGAGCGTAGTATTTTCTTATCGAATGGCCTAATGCAAATTCAATTTGGTTTGGGGGCACTTTTGACCTGCTTATCCGGCTACACCTTTCAGTTTTAAAGAGTCAAACTGTATCTTTTGTACAAAATGATTCTGTAGACTCTTCCAAATAAAATAGCATTACCTTTATAACATTAGAAATAATATTTAACACGTTAAGTGCCACGTCGGTCTTATATGGTAACGATAACTTTTACTCAAGTTCACAAATTAATTTTTATTGTGATATACCCATTCGAATAAACCGAATTTGATTAACAAGGGAACATTCAGTTGATACAAGCCGATTTTGATGAAACTTATGTGAGATATAGTTTTTCGAAAACTATTTGACTTTTTTTATCGGCAACCATCCACTCTGAAGGGGCGAAAACAGCCCTCTAAGTTGGGGGGGGGGGGGAACCACATTTTTTGAGATATCTCGGAAACCAGAGGTCGAAAAAATCACATTTTTTTAAATTGTGTGTTTTCTAATGGGGAATGTAGTCGCGCAAGAAAATTTTGACAAAAGTTTTTTGTTTAAACAACATATTAAAAATTTGTTTTTTTTTGCAGTTTCTCTTATTTATTGTGAGTTCATTTGAAAGTAAACTCAGGTGTATGTTGTTTGATCCAAAATAAGGGATACGCGTTTTAAGATTTTTTTCTTTTTGCCATTTAACAATAATTATGCATAGTGAAAGATAGTCTTGCACCTGGCATGCGGAGGAAGGAATTCTGGCTTGTTTTGTAAAAGTATAAGGATTTAGTACAAACGTGTATAGCATTTTGAACAATAACCACAATAAGCACTGGGTTATATATCGTTCATTGTTTTATTAGTAGCTAAAGAAGGTGGCGCAAGTAGCAGTGCTAATCACCGTGGCGCACAATGGTTCAGAATCGTAAAATAGGTGGACAAAATTCATATCTCTGTCAACTATGCTGTATTTATTATAAGGAAGGCTGTTTTGGGGGTTTTCAGTTCGTAGAATCCGAATCTGATGTTATCTTTTTGCTACTATAAAGCACCCTTATAAAGCAACCCTTATGGGAGGGTGTTTTATCCGATAAAATCGAAAATTCTTTAATTGATTTAAAAAATAATTTTAGACAAATAATGTTAGAAAACATACCCACGAAACTGTATAATTAAAGAGTTATTGTTAATGAAATCAGTGAAAGTTTATATTTCAGAATTCTAGGTGAAAGTAATTATAATGAATGGAGCTCTAAAAATTCATCACATCACATTTTGTTTAATTAGATGTTTTTTTACACATTTATATAGTTTATTAACAATTATTTAATTATTGAATGAAACAGCTTCTGATTAGGGGCTTTATAATATGTACAAATGCATGTTTTTAAACAAATGTCTCACGGTTACAGACGCAAACGGACGCAGCTAAATTTTAGTTTAATTATAACAATACTATTTACAGAAATCGATATTGAAAGAAATTTGATGCACCTATTTGCACTAAGAAAGTTACAGCATTTTTAAAACAATCTTCATTGAAGAGATATCTAATATTTTTACGTGAAACTGTAGTAGCAACTTACTACTTTAGTAAGAGTGAAGAATTCGTAAGAATTAACAAAACAGCAAATAAATACCAGTATTATAAAAGTTCATTATTCATTTGAAATAAATTTTGTGTAGAAAATATACACGGTATTCTCAATCGTCGCGTAACATATACCGGATTGATCACTGTTTCGAGAGAGCATCGACGCTTGAATGTTTATAATTCGATTGTTCTAAACTATTACATGATCAAGGACCGCCACCTTTTGAATAGGATTTAGACGAGTATTAATTTATCGGTAGATCAAATATTAAATCATTCCATGTCTTGCAATTTTTCGAATTTTGTGCTGCGCACAGTGGTACCAAACGGCCAAAAAGAGGCAAAAAATCTGTAAAAGCGAAACTATCCAATGCATTTATTTAAAAATTTGTAGAGACATTGCTACAAGTACAACGCTTATTTGGCAAAAAAAAATTTTTTTTAAAGTTGTTAAACATTAAGTAATATGGGTTAATCGCAAATCTCTGTTTTCTGCCCATTTTTTATTTATGGAAGCATACAACAAATCCTTTAATAGATTTTGGTCTGGCACTGATCGTTTTGGCAAGGTATAATATTGAACTACCTTTGTGTAAAAAATCTTGAGTCCCTTCCTAACCCTTTCACCGCAATTTAAGTTTAAATATCAACTTTCAGAATTTCCAAGAATGAATCGTGCGGAAGTTACGGTGTATTTGATATTTTAGGTGAATTTTTTAGGAATATTTCCAAATAATAAAGGAAAATGTGAAATGCATATAATTATTAATTCTTTATGTATAAAAAAATATTTATTAACGAATTGAAGAATTGAAAATTTATAAAATGGATTTTTATAAAAAAAAATTATTTTTGTATAGCCTAATAGTGCGTGCATGATGTGCCAAAGTTAGATTTTTGAAAAAAAAATTTTTTACGGAGATATACGCATGGTAAATAACCATTTCCTCGCTCCTGGGAATTCATCAGTTTTCAGTGCGATAGTTATGTGATTACTCCGTCTATAATTGAATACTTGGGGGTCTACAAATCATATGGGTTATTGCAAATGGCTTCAACTATTAACTGGCAAAACAATTTTTTCTATTTAAAATAGTTCCAGATCGAAGCTATTCAAAGGATTTTTTGTATTCCTCCATAAATAAAAAATGAGCGTAACGCAAAGAGGCCTCAGGTTAGTCCACATAAAGAAATTATTTAAACATTTTTTTTATTTAAACAATTAATTCTAACTAACTATTTCACTTTTTCCTTCATTAGAAATGATATATCCCTAAAACATTTCACCTGAAACATCAAATAATCATGACATCCGCGCGATTCATTCTCGGAAATTCCGAAAGTTGATATTTAAACTTAAATTGCGGCGAAAGCATCTCGAAGTATCTTATGATTTTTTGCACAAAGTTAGATCAATATTACACCTTGTCAAAACAATTAGTTCCAGATCAAAATCTATTAAAGAATTTGTTGTATGCTTTCATAAATAAAAAATGGACAGAAAACAGAGATTTTCGATTATCCCATATTACTTAATGTTAACAACTTTCTGCAAACATTTTTTTTTGCCAAATAAGCGTTGTACCTATGGCAATCTCTCCACAAATTTTCAAACAAATTCGTTGGATAGTTTCGGTTTTACATATTTTTTGCCGCTTATTGGTCATTTGGCACCACTGTGTGGCGCGGCGCGGCGGTGTAAAGATACCAACTGTTGTAGCCAATTCGCCTGCGAATTTCAGCGGTCGTTGGACCTTCGACATTGGAGTTTTCCTCGTTGTATATGGTAGCTCTGAAAAGAGCTGTTGGCAAATGCCGGACACTACAGTTTTACCTCGATCATTTACAGCATTTGAAGCAGAAACCAATATTTTCAAGAATTTCTATTGGATGTTAGGGTAAAAAAGGGGGAAATGTAAAGTAGTCTACAGAATGTATAAACACGGCTTTGCTTCGTGTACTATTTAGTCCTTCTGCGTTACGGTTTGAGTTTTGTGACTTCATAAGACAGTGCTACATAAATCATTTCTGACGATAATGAAGGTAAACATACAATAATTATATTATTTTTACTTCTCCTGATTGTTTAGTTTTAGATTCATTTTTACAAATATGAAGGTCAGTCCGATGAATGTTATAAACATTTTGATGGAAACATATAGTCACAGCTACAATAACAAGGAAACTACATTCCCCATTAGAAAACACACAATTTAAAAAAAAATGTGATTTTTTCGATCTCTGGTTTCCGAGATATCTCAAAAAATGTGGTTTTAACCCCTTCAGAGTGGATGGTTGCCGATAAAAAAAAGTCAAATAGTTTTCGAAGAACTATATCTCACATAAGTTTCATCAAAATCGGCTTGTATTAACTGAATATGTTCCCTTGTAAGTTCTTTAGAATGCAAACGGGTTAAAGTAACATCCACTATGATAAATTTCAGCTTTCTAGTTTCGGTTTCATTAATTAAATTACTTCGATTTCGTCGGTACTCTTGAAGTTAATATTCAGCACTTAAAGCAGCGAATGCAGTGTTTAGTCTATATATGTCCCAAATGTCTAGTCGATAAAAGTCACAGAACTGTCCCCACTGCCGCGGGATATGCCCAGTGTGGGGCCATGAACCGAGACCTCCTAGAGCTTCGCTCTCCTTTTCTACATTCGGCGTGAATCAAAGAATAGTATCTCCTAGCTGATATATGTCTCTGGCTAGACCCGTGTTTTGGACATATATCGAGTAAACACTCTAGCTGCTACTGACGTTTTAAAAACAATTTGTGACCATCGTTCTCCGACTTATCCTAATTAGTAAATGTTTCTCGTACCTGGTTATCATTTTCGTCCGATTTTTCGATGTTTCCTTCGCTGTCGTCGCGTTGCTGCTCATCGTTCCTTTCGGTTTCCTTTTTCTCCGCCTCATCCCTGTCCTTGGAAGATTTCGTGACTAGTTCCATGGGTCCATATGGTGGTCCGGCCGATGTCAATGGTAACGGCACCATGTCCGGTTGGTGGAGAGCGCTCAGGGCAAACGCTGCCCTAGGGAGCAGCTGCGTCGCGCTTGGAGGCAGAATCGGGTGCCTTCGGGCGAGACGCGGGTCACCCCAAAGTTCACCCGCGGCGTGAAGACTCCAAATCCCATATTCCATCTGTGAAATTCACCACAAAATAGCTTCTCGCATCTAGGACTACAACCAATTTAGGTTTCCCGGATTTTTCTTAACCTTTAGGCCGCCCATGGACGTCCGGGAGGACCTTTTCTAATAATTTCGGCTTTCCGGTGCTTGCTACCCTTGTCATTAATAATTTCGTTCCCAACAACTCCCTAGCATCCTTAATGTTTTGTTTAAAATGTGCTTCATAAGGCAGTTCCTTGAATGGTGCCAATTTAAACAATTTTTTTACTCATTATATAGAAAATGATATATATATATTCATTTTCCGTCCAATGGAGTCATTTTCGAGAAAAACGTCTAAGACAAAACTTTTACATTTTTTTGCGTACAATTTGAATATGCAATAAAAAATACCAGGTCCCATTAAAAAAAACGACTTCCGGTTTGAAAATCCTATTTCCGGTTAGTACCGGAAATTGCAACTATCACCATTTGATAGAGTATACTCGAATTAGTTACTAAAATTTTTTTAGTTTTCAATAAAAATCACTCTCCATCATTTTAATAGGGGTGGACGGGTGGTCTAGGACACCCTGTATATATATGTTGCTTATATATGTATTACTTATCCAAGTAAAAAGAAATTAAAAATAAAATAAAAATTCAGGGTTTTCACATGCTGTTATCCAATTTTGTTTAGATCTTTTTATTACCAATATACATAATATGTGTTAAGCAAGAATGATTATATTAAATTTTTATCTGTTACTCGTATGTATCATATATAAATTTAATTAGAACTTAATTAAGAACTTTGATTATATTAACAAACAAGATATGTGCCCTCTATTCAATCACAAATTTTTATTTTCAAAAATGTTTGTTGTGTATCCTCATCGGAACATTTTTAAAGATATTTCACAAGTAATAGATTCCAATATGGCTTATTAAAAAATTCGAAAACTGTTTCGAGTTCTCCTTCCTTATGTTATTCATATTGCTACATATGATATTCATATTGCACCAATGCATATTATCATACATTACTTGTACTTGTATTGTATTCGTATTAAAAATAATTTGAATATCATAATACACCAAAGTTTTTCATAAATATCACAAATGAAACAATCCGACTCTCTCACTCGCATCGTAGCTAAACACCGAAAGAGTTAAATGAAAATTAAATTGAGAAACATTGTAACAACGAACTAACAAATTTTATGGCTTTCTTCGTTCGGTAATTAATAGCTAATTTTTTGTCTATGATTCATAAAAAGTCATAAATAAAGTTTCTACTGTACACAATGATATTTTACTTTTATTTCTGTATTGCGATTGTAATCTATAACTTACAGTTTTCATTTGCGATTTCATCTGGTGGTATAACCAGAAAAGGAGTGAACGTCGAGAACGTGGAATAACATTTTGTTGCCCGAGATTTCGTGTTCAAGAAAATTTAAATTAAAGATTCATTAAGTACGCATGCTACAGCAGAACTATTTATGTGAACGAAATCTTCATGAATGCCCGGTTTTGTAAACCCTAACTGTTGACAGTGGTGTAAGCCCCATTTTCAGAAAATCGAGATTATGCATGAATTGCACGTAAAACATATTGTTAAATCTTATTATAAAATATAATAGCGATCCCAAACTAAATTTCTTTATCATCTGTGAAGTTAAAGATTCTTCACTTATCAGAATAAACAACTATTTATTTTGACAGTAGTGTCGGGCCATTTTATAAGTTGCGATTATGACATAAATTTTCACGATGATGAAGCACTTATGTATGTCTGGAATGAAACCGTTCCGTCCAGAGGATCGCAGGGAATAACATTTTGTTACCTTAACCGGATGAAGCGTCAATATTTTATTTCAACGTCAAATTTAAAAGATATTGTTTTTAAAAGATCAAAAAATGCTTAGGGAGAAAAAAATTAATTGGTTGCATCTATTCTTCCGTACAAGTTATTTTATAAAGCCTCTATGGAATCAACTGCAAAATTTAAAACTTTGGAACTGCATAATTTCAGACGAGAAAGACCAAAACATTTTAAAAACATAAAATTATCCCATCTATACAAACTTCTATATCCCTCACTTCGGTTAAATATAAAGATATGAAATGTTCTAAATATAGATATTTTAAATTGATGAATTTAAAACATGAATATTTTTTTATCTTTTATATTATGTATAAAATGATGCTTTTATATGTAATTTTGCTTCGCGTAAAATGAATAAAATATTTAAATTTTTGAAAATATAATATAATTTTTTGGGAAAACCTTGAATTCTAAGCAATTAAATATGATTTATAATCAAAAACCAAAATTAAAAATCATCAATCATCATTATTTAAAATTTGATAATTTTGATAGTAGTGTAAGTCCAAAAAAAGTCCGAAAAAAGATATTAGCCTAGTTCAGAGGTCGGCAAGACCGAGCACATTTCGGCCGATTTTCGAGGGCAATGCCCCCTTGTTCCGGCCGCGTGTCTCGCTCCCCGTGACGGTCATAGTTTTCGAGCTATCTCAGGCGCGTACCGTATGAGCTGCGCGTGGTGCATTAGGGCGACACCCGTATCAATAAGTTTCCACATTATCGAGTAGGCCTATTCCACTATGTCGCATGGTAATTTCGGAAAGTAAATTTGAAAAATAAATTCAGAAGATAAATTTGGAAAATAACTTCTAATTTCATCGCCAATATTTTATTTAGATATGGAAAAACATTTTCGCGTACGTTTAGACTTTAGACGTGCTGAATAAATCCGTAAATACAGTGAAATCTCGTTGTATGTCAGTGCCAACCTTGCGTTTCCAAGTCAGTGGAAAACCTCACATCACCGCGGTGAGTGGCCGAATCTCGTGAGCCGTCGCGGCCACAACATTGTCGGCTATATCAATGTGAGACCAGAAGACGTCTATTAATCTAATTACAAAACTTCTTTATTTTTTGTTATTTTTTTATGAAACTTTTACCAACATATTCGTGGCATTTTTCTGATTAAAATGATACCAAATATGATATATGTAATTCCGATGATATTTACGTGTGTAATGAACGATGGAAGTCTTCCCATAACAGTTATTTGTATATAACATGTATATATCTATATTGTATATAACAGAATTATATCGCGTTTGATATCATTTTAATCAGAATAATGCCACAAATATATTGGTGAAAGTCTCATAAAGAAATAACGAAAAATAAAGAAGTTTTGTAATTCTATTAGTAGTGGTCTTCTGGTCTCACACCTATATAGCCGACAATGTATGACACACTCCTCGGCGACGACGGCTCTCGAGCTTCGCTGTCCGCTTCTCCGTGCAACATTATATCGGAGACGGATATTCCTTCCGTTTGAACGTCAGTCGCGTTTGTATGTCATAGGCTTCTTATGACTTTCCATCGGAATGACCCTTAGGTTTCCAGCGTGCCCTGTGTATTTCAAATGGGACGCTCGGCGAGAACCACCGATTTCGTATGAGTGTCAGTTAAAAGAACGGCGGGACGTAATGTGGAAATCTATTGATGCGGGTGTCGCCCTAATGCACCTAGACCTCTGGTCTAGTTAAAACTCTAAAAACACACAAAGACGTGAACGAACTAAGTAAACCTTATCAGGGTTTTGTAATCGATTTTTGATATTTTGATAGAAACGCAAACACTTCATTATCTCAAAACAATGAAAAATGGACTTACACCACTATTAAAATAAACGGCTCAAATGAAAGTCTGCTACGAACGAAATTAAGGACGTAACGCATTAGGTTAACGTATGTATGATAACATCAGTTACGAAGTAGTGTTCCTAAGAAGTAGTCGCTTAATTGCAATAATTGTATCTTGAGATTATGGCTTCCAGTGGTAATTCAAATCGCAAAAGAATTATGCTTACTGTTACGCAAAAAATTAAAATTCTGGAAAGATTGAAAAGCGTCGAGACGGGAATTCGTTTATCTAAAGAGTTCAATATTGCAAAATAAACGTTGTCCAACATTTAAAAAATCTGATCTAAAATATTAAAGTACCATACTGGAGTGGAAACAAATGGAGCAAATAGAAGGAAAAAGAAAATCATATCAACTGCAGAAAACACTGTTTTAGGCGATGCATTTTACATATTGTATAATATTTTACGTTCACTAAATAATAAAAGCTTTTGAACATTATGTTTATTTAAATAGGTGAAAAATTAATTTACCAGACTTTACTAAATTACTGTTTTTACAAGTCATTCGTTTACGAGACATGATTGAATCCAATTATCTGAACGTGAACTCCAGTTATTTCAACTCAAAGTTGCAAGTACGGTATTATCTCCGTAACTGTAGCAAAGGTTTCTGTTGTAACTGTCCACATTCTATCCCCACCACTGGGGCGATCCCCCTTTGAAACAGTCAAGCGGTGAACACGCTAGATAACCGAGCCAGCAAGGGCTAATTTTTTTTCATAAAATATTTACTATCGTATTCGTCTGGTTGTTCTGGTTAAAATGACACCAAACACAATGTAGTTACAATCATAATTACTTGTGTAATAAGCGATTAATGTTTCAGGCCTGAATGAAGACGGCGAACGGAAATGAAAGATTAGCACAGAGTCAAAGCGTCGAACCTTACTCCTTCTTTCTATCTCAATCGCTATTCTGCTATACATTCGACACACTACAAAGGATGTAGCACCTCTACTAGAACTGTCACTCGACAACCCGTCCGATACTAGCGGACTCGTATTATTATACCTATGTAAAATTTTGATTTCGGCTTCATTTTTCAGTTATTAACAATTAAAAATCCGTCTGAAATGCGGCAACCCTACCAACAGAGATGTACGTTGCGTACGTCATAGAGGCGCGCGACAGTCACGTATAAAAATATGTGCATTTTACCACGTTTTAATTAACTCGCTTTCTTGTCTGTCTGTTTGTCTGTTCGGTACAACATATTGCAATTGATTTTAAACTAACTTCCCGATAAGCTAGAGATTTGAAACTTTAAGCGTAGAACTAAACATAGTTCTAAACATGGAACAGAACTGGATGACAACACACACAAGACTAAAAAGCAGAAAATAATTATTTAAATAAAACAATTGTTCTATACACCACGTTTTTAAGACGGACTAAAAAGTATAAAATAATTTTTCCTATCCCCATACAGATTCCTAACCCCATACAGATAGTCCTGAAAATTTGTGATTGTGAATTTTTAATAGCTATGGAAATACTTGTAAAATTTAAAAGGAAAAACGTGGATTAATTGATTCATGAATAGTTCATCTAAGTCACTAACAATTTTATTGCACTGCAAATGATATGAACTGTTGCGTGAGTTTTCTCAACTGCAACTACTCTCTACACTCTTTACTATTATCTTGCGCTCCACGTTTTTCGTTTTAAATCTTATAAGTATTTTCATACCTATTAAAAATTCATAATCACAAATTTTCAGGACTATCTGTATGGGGTTAGGAATCTGTATGTGGCTAGGAAAAACTATTTTATACTTTTTAGTCGGTCTTAAAAACGTGGTATATGAACAATTCTTTTTATTTAAAGAATTATCTGTAAATACTTGCACTTGTGATAATTACATTCAATATTTATGGACACAATGGATATATGCAAACCATTTTATAGTGATCACCAGTAAATTAGTTATGTGAGCCTGATTGAAAAGAGAAAACGCATTGATTCCTTCTACTCGATAATTCCATAAGGCGGATATTAGAAATGCCCTTGTGGATTTCAACAAGTATGCAGGTTCAATGTCGTCCAACGATTAATTTGTGAATCCTTAAAACATTTTTACCTCGCTGGAGCCTAAAATGAGAACCAAGGTAAACATGTACTTGTCACTTGATACGTGACTATTGCGCGCCTCTATAATGTACACTACGGACACCTCTGTTGGTCGGGTTGCCGCATTTTAGGCAGATTTTTAATTGTGAATAACTAAAAGACGAAGCCGAAATCGCAAATTTTGTATTCTTCAGTTTCGTCTTATATTGTCATGAAGAACCATCCCCTAAATTTTCTCCCTCCTGTAGTCCGTACATCCTGTATGAATAACCATTGAGGGACGACGACCGATTCTCGATATATTTCTGTAAAATCGTCGTTGTATAATGTTACAGATACTATCATTATATATATAAATTAATTGAGCTATTTCATGTTTTTCATAACTATTTTCAAATTCTAGAAGATAAGCACTAACGAATGAAAATTTATAGTACTTAATACTTTACCTACCGGAAACCTGTTAATAAGACTTTCAATGACTGTATTATATCAAAAAGAAATACAATATCAATTCACGAATAGCGAAAGATTCTAATCACATTTCGTTACAACTTCTGTAATTATAAATTAAAAAGTTTGTAATCCGTCATAATGACAGGTCCTGTAGTTTTAAATCGAGTTACTGACAAGACAAGAGAAACGTAGGAAGATTTTTACAAACCGATTGAATCACGAATAGCGAAAGATTTTAATCACATTTCGTACAAGTGGTTCTGCGAGACTATTCGAAATGGCTGCAAATACGATTAACAGAGGACCGAGAATAGAAAACGGTTAACGGGAAAGACGATATTTGTCTGATTATTCCGTCGGGATGCTAGATGAGTTCTTGTTGGTGAAAAATAAATGAGAATATTCAGCGAAAACGGGAATAGATGCATACTGAATAATTAGTTAAGTCTGCCAGCACGTGAAATCTTGATCGGGGGAGCAGATTTGAACTGATTTAAGGGGAATCCTAGTCGTAGAAAAGGCGTGTGGCGAGTTAAAAGATATAAGCAAAAAATGTTATATACGCTAATCAAGTATTAGGTGAAGGTTGGTCAAGTAGTATCACTGCCTAAACCGTGCCTTTTGTATTTAAATAGTTGTTTAGTACAAACAAAACAGTATTAGCTTCATTAAATGTTTTCGTATGTTTATTTGAAATATAACTTTTGCTGTATCTTACGTCGTACCCACATGAGATTCTCAAATTGTACTCGCAGAAGACATCGAAGAAAACATGATTCAGTGCCTAAAATGTAAAATATGGGTACATAATCTTTGGGCTGATGTTTACAAAAAAAAAAACCAAGAAATATATTTTTGATGTTTGTACTAATTGAATATGTGACGATGATATGATACAACTATTTGCATTTGAATAAATTACTTAAGAAATGTTTACTTATTTTTATGTAATTTTATTTTTAGATACGACTTAAGGTGTATATGGTACGACTTAGTACCTTAGTACCTTAGCACCTTAACTTTTTGTATATGTGCTAATAATTACTATTTCCATTAATATTTTTTGTTTGTGATCTTAGAGATGTACAGTATATACAATAAAGTTTCAATCGATACAGAAACTTTTGACATAAGTTGTATTCCTTTCAAATTATGATTATTTCACCTTATGGGGTACGACTAAACTAACCTTACTCTAATCAAAAAATTTTGCATACACTCATCAACACTATTACAATTTTGTAAAAGCTCAGAAGTATCGCAACCAATCGAATATGTTCAAGTGCTGATGGAATTTGCACTTTCTAGCAAATATTTTCAACATAAATTGCGTACCAGCGAATGATACAATCGGTAAATAGAAAAAGGATATGTAAAGATAACGGAAATGCGAAATAAATATTTGTATAATCACGATGAGTTGAAAGTTACGTGTCCGTGATGGCGGCTGCAGAGATGTACCAATAATTGATGAAAATAATTCAAAATTGCACGTAAAAACATAATAATCGCGTTCGCGTTAATGCATTTGTTTTCGCGCTAATTCCTTCAATATGATACTTAATAAATTATTGAAGGTAATTTTCATTAAATGTTTTTCGCCCAACCTGCACAAGCTGGGATGAGGATTACAATGGATTCTCGTAATAAGCTACACAAATGCGAGCACAGCTACGTGTAAAATCCTTTTCAGGCGATACACAAGATCGAAGTTAAAAATAAAATTCCGATCGTTCGTATATAACAAGAATATTGTTATATGAATAATACTGTTCCTCCGGTTCATTCGTTTCAACTTCATTTGAATAACTACTCTCTGCTTCCAGTCACAAATTAGTTAAAACACTGAACAAATATAATCTTTAAAAGCATTAAAAAAAAAGTGTACGTTAATGTTTTGTCAAGAAGGTATCTCCAAAAATCGAAGTGTGTAAATATTGTTCTCATTCGCTGTAGAGTAACGGACCCAATTACAGTGGAGGTACCAATTACTGTGCGTATATTAAGTATACTTATTTTTAAACCATAATAAATATTTAAAAAGAAATATTAAATTTTTCTCATTACAATCATTTAATACAGTGTTCACTCTATATGTACAGATATGTGCGAAACGCCTAGCCGATAAGAGTCCCAAAACTATCCCCACTGCTGCAGGGTGAAGGGTCAAGAAGCTCGAGAGACCTCGGTCGCCTCTAGAGCTTCGCTGTCCTTTTTTATGTTCGGCGTGGATCAAAGAATAGTATCTTCTGGCCGATATATGTCCCTGGTTAGACCCGTGTTTTGGACAAAAATCGAGTAAACACTTTATATACATGTGTTATATAACTCTTTTTTTAATATTCATTATGCTTTAAAAATAATTATAATTAATATAGGCACAGTAATTGGTGCCCCCACAGTAATTGGGATCCCCCAACCCTATGTTGGAACGCGAGAACTCTTGAAACGCGAGTTGATCGTAAGGTTGAATAACATCAAATGATTATATTTGTGTAAGAATCAAGTCTTATCCTGATGTGATTTCATTATTAAAATTAGGTTTAAATTAGGTTTTACGTTTTTGAAAGAAATCGAAGCTTTGCATACCGAAATTACGGTAAAATGAACATAATAATTCGTTTGAGCAAACAATAGAGCATTCAACAAGAATGTCTCTGGTATTTTAAAATACCGTGTATTTTAAGTGTACCTTTAAAATATAATTCAGAGTTTTATTTTATGAAAACATAAACTGTTTAAGACAATAAAAAAAAACTTTGTATCATTATATCTTGCGATGGATAAATATATGTATGTTCATCTGTATGGGTGTGGACCATTATACTAACGCCTACGAGTACCAACAATGTTAATATAATTACCTTTTTTACCGTTTTAGTACTGTATTTACGCCGCACTTCGCCATTTACGTGAATTGTATTAATTTATTCATGTATCTGTTACGTCAATTATATGCTGTATACATTGTGCTCATTCACTACTGCATAATAAAAACGTAAATCACAAGAATAATACTTGTTGCTAATGCAGAAAAGATAGCATTTGTTACTCATAATAAATTCGTATTATTCTATAATATTAATTATTATTATTTTCAATGAAAAATGAAAAATATCTGAACAATAATAGTCAATTTATATTAAATCAACGTGATTACATTCAAGTAAATCATAAAATATAAAATGTTAATTCGTCTGTAATACGTATATGTAACACAGAATTTTCTATTTAATATCAAAATGTTCGAACAAAACACGTTTGTTACAGTGTATGACGAGCTAATTAAAGCAGTCGTGCAGACACTTGAAACTTCAAAAAATTATCATGACCTAGTTGCTATTAGAGCAATAATTCACGGTCCGTATCAAGGATAATAAACTATTTTTAATGTTTGCAAAAGTATATACAATAAATCTGTTTTGATGTGTTGGTCCACATTTCAAATTCTACGTATCCCAGTAGTTTATGAGTTTTTTAGATTATAAACAATATCTTGTCGTCTGAAGTTAGTTGAATATGGACGGACTACTACAAACGAAAGTTTTTTCTACAAAGAATTGAGTCTGATTTGTGCCTCTATAATATTTCAAGAAAAACTAGATATTAATTGCATGCGATTAGTGTGATGAAACATTATTGAACGCAAACTTCACAAAATGCAAGCAGAATAAAAAATTAGTGTGTTTTTATAGCGTCTAAAAAAAAGTACTCATCCAACGTTGCCTTTTAATTATCAAGAAAACAGTTAATTAAAGCATATTTACATCGAACTACTTTTTAATAACACAATTTTGCATGATGTAATTTCATGTAAGTAACGTTAAACCTGTCACGATGAAAAAATCCTATATTTTCAAGTAAAACCAATAAATAATGATATGCGGACGTGTGTATAAATACTTATTCCTGAGAAATGAATTTCATACACGAAAATCTCACTTTTAATTTTAATCTATTTTTTCCTGAAGTTTTGATTAATTACAGGATCTCAATTTTTCTGACGGGGACGTCTTCCATTATACTGGTTTATCGAAGTTCTGCCACATGCGAGACATTTGTATAATTAAAACAAGGGAATTTTTATTATGCCCAATGAATCGATCGCTCTTTGCGATAAACAGATTTAATCATTTTTAATTGGCCATCATTTGTATTACTCGAAATATATTTGTAAGTTTTACGATAACTTGACTTTATCATGCAGATAATTTTTAATCTTTGCAATAATATATAAAATATTATACTTGTCCTAAATTACATTATATTTACTGTTTATAATATAATTGGCAACGTTTTATTACATCTGTATGCTTAGTTTATTTATGTTTATTACATTTTAAATATTTCATACTCGTGGTTAGATTAGATTATTCACGAGTCTCCCAAGCACATTTCAGTTAATTTTAGATAATTTGGATCACTAGAGAAGTAAGAAGAAACAAGATAAATATGCCCTGTATACACTTAAGATTGTAATGAGTGAAAACCTAAACACAATAAACATAATAATAATAATGATAAAAAAATAAAAAGATTAAACTTATCCTATAATTCATCAATTTAGATTTGTAGACATATCGTAAAGTGTGTAAAACTAATATAAACAAGTAAGAAATACTAATATAAAAAGTACAAAAAACATGTTTTCAGATGTACTAACATTTTTTAATTGGTTTTGATTATTTACTTTCGAATAAAATTTTATAATTTTATAACTCCATTATAACATTGTAACTATTTATACCTAACGCGTTAAAAGACGCACCAAATCGTGTTGTTTCAGTGGGTTAAAAACAGTGGAAACTACATTAAGCATTAAACTAACGAACGCGTATTGTAAATAAAGACATGAAAATTCACGTGGCGGTAATATTGTACTTCATAATTCAAAATTACGCAGCGGTGTGTACGGAACGGGAACGAGAGGCTTAACCATTTTGTCTTTTCGTATAAAAATGAAGCCAAATGGATTTTTCACAATGGTCGGCCGCTTTAATTGCGACGCATTTTGTAATGTTTAATAAGTGAGCCCGCAATGGACAAGCACTGTACTCATTATTTGGGAAACTTCGTCGGCGCTCATTACTCGCGAAACTGTCTGGGAAAACGGTAATCATTTTAATGACCGTTTCCGTTTAAAAAAAAAATCCTCGAAACGAATCCGGAGGACTTTTGATTACGGAAGTTCATCGCGTGCTCCTGTTTCCGCGATGCTGTTGTATTCCCGATAAAAATAACACGACAAATGCCTCGACTAATAAACCCGTCTATCTCGAACGCTGTGCGAGCTAAGAATTTCGTGTGTGAAATTTAGACGGATGCAACGCCACTGACAGTTCATCGATATCTACGTGAAACTGTAATAAAAGAAGAGGAACGGTAATGAATCAAAAAACTCGGACGAGTACCGCAATGATGGATAAGGAAGCAGTCTGTTAGCGAAGTTAAAGGTGGAATAACCACGGAAAGTCTTATTAACGGCCCTCCGGTAAGTAACTATTTCTGTCCGTAGCGCGGACACGTATGACGTTTGGAAAATTCAAAAGTAGCAGAGAAAATTACCGGCCATTTTCTATTTCTCGAGCTTCTCAAATCTACACAACAGTTTTGAAAAATCGACGTTTTCGGTTTGCCGATTAATGATGCACGATAAGAATAAGCAGGACAAGGGACCCAATTACTGTGGGGTACCAATTACTATACCTATATTAATTATACTTATTTTCAAAGCATAATGAATATTAAAACAGAGAGGAAAAAGAGATATTTAACACATGTATATATTAACAGATTTTAATGAAAAAAATTTAATATCTCTTTTTTAATATTCATTATGCTTTAAAAAGAAGTATAATTAATATAGGCACAGTAACTGGTACCTCCACAGTAATCGGGTCCGTTACCCTACATGGTCAATACCCTACGTACAATACATTCTATGTATGTCCCAAATGCCTAGTCGATGAAATTCCTAGAACTATCCCGACCTTCACTGTCCTTTTCTACGTTCGGCGTGGATTAACGAATAGTATCTCCTGGCCGATATATGCCCCTGGCTAGACCCGTATTTGGGACATAATATCGAGTAAACACTGTAATCATCGTTTAAAAATGTGGATTGGTAAAGATTATACGAATGTAATATTGATGGATACAGAAATCTATAGCCTTAAAATTTTATATTCTTTAATATTTGGCCAAAACGATTAATTTTGTAATAGCACAGCAAAAATTGTTTTACGTATCTGTTTATATGAATGACATGATAGAAAATGAAATTATATAGATGACAAATTCACGACTCGTCCAAGGTATTTCATTTTTAACAATTAGACTGCTAATTTTTATGCAATATAAAAATGGTCTGCATTCATCACAAGATACAGGAGTGGCAAGATACAACCTATAGGTTGTTTGCAAAATCATTTTAATAAGTCCGAAACAATGCACCATTATTTTGAAATGCTTTGAATATTGTTCCTATTTTGAATTTGATTGATTCCTGTCATAAGTGCATAAAATCCGTAGTCTAGTAATGATTATTCTATGTGTTCTTTTACCAATGCCAGGAAAATAATTTATTAAATTTTTTGGCATTACAGTTTGTATGCATAATTGGATTTTTCTTTTACTTTTTCCTGATTATTCTATCTTTTATTACAGATCTTTGTAACCCCGACAAAATGAATTCTTGAACTTCAACTGTAAATATAATTACTTCCTTTGGAAGGCGTTCTACAATTAACATGATGGTAATACCTCTTATCATTTAGTACAATTCAACATGGTTAGGAAAATTGCATCACATAACCCTCTCTAAAATTATATGATCGAAATTTAGAATACTAAATTTCAAAATAATGCAATGACATAAATTCTCTATAGTGTTGGGCAGCAATTGCAGAAATGCAATAATCCCGCAATATTAATATTAATTGTGGCCTAAGATTAAAAGTTGTTTAAAATTTTCGGATGATACAATAAATATAATACCACCCCAATATTCGAATTATAATGAACCAAGTACAATAAACAATTTGAATAAGAGAATAATGTAAGCAATAAAAAAATAATCTAAATCAGTGTTCTCTATAACACTTGTCAATTATTCTTAATAACAGGTTTGTTATTTTTAGACTGCGGATCTCATGCATATATGATAAAAATAAACAGCTACGACTTGATCCCATGGAAATAAAAGAATTAAAGGCTGTCAATAGATAACTTTCAATCAACTAAAATGATTAAAGAAAGAAAGAATGCTTAAATAACACCTGGTGCTTACAACAAACAAAATGTTTATTTTGCATAGAGATTCGCAGTCTAGTTATTTTTATATAAATCACAAGCAGAATGTAAGTATCTGTCTCTTGATGGAAGAGAAGGCAAATTTTGACTGTCATTTTCGTTGTATACTCTCAAACTTGAATATGTGACAGAATTACGAATGGAAAATGAGTAGAAAAAATGGTACAACGTAAAATAGATTATACATATCATAAGAAAAAGTATTAAGTTGACTTTGTAATGAAGTGGAATGAAAATTTTTCGTTTCGCAAATTCGTATCCGCCAGTCTAACCCGGTTTATTTGACCGGTAAAGAAAACAGAGACGCACAACACGTTCGATCACACCAGAAAACAGAGCGTACGGATAACAGAACATTCAGCTACCAGAGGAGTTACCGTGTCCTCCAGCAGCGTATGCTCCATCGACAACCATATAAGCATGCAAATACACTCGAACAGCTTAGCCACGGGGAAGCAAAAGATGATGCGACGATACAAAATGATCGCAACGATCATTGAAACAGAGCGATGCATCGCAAGTGACCGAGTGTGTCGGGCATAGTGAAGCAAGCAAAGAGGAAGCTTGGCCAAACGGCAGGGAACGAAATGAGAAAACTGAAAAAAGTAGGAGAAAACGACTGGTATAAAAAAAACTGGTATGGTGGCTCCCAGGTGAAGTCAGGGGAATACTGATAAAAGTAGAGATCGCAACGGTGTAGCCTTAAGACTTATTCCGATACGATCATTAACCCTAGACAACTAAGCTAACTATGCGTGAAAATAATGACGTTGGAAATGGAAAAGATACTTTTTATCTTCTGAAAGAGCAGAAGAAGTGAAATGTAAAAATGATATTTGGTATTGGAACGTATTAATTGAAGCATTTGGAGGATCATTTTATGTCACAAGATCTCAATGTTCCGACCGTAATTTGGACGAGGGCAAAGTTATCTAGGGTTGAAGCGCAGCGGTGCATTGCAACAGACAAGAGAACTGAAAAAGTAGGGGAAAAAAAAGAAACTGGATAGAGAATAAGGAGACAGTCGGCGACAGTGGGATTCCCGGGTGAAGTCAGCGATGGAGTAATAAAAGATTCCTCTTACGGATGCCCGTCCGGTGGCCTACCGCAATTCAGGCCGATCGTCATTACGGGTAAATCATCCCCCGGTTACACGATGGCCCGAGCAAGAAGCTGGCCGATCCCTCCACGGTTACCGGTCGACCGGAAATTACGCAGTGGTACCGCGGCTACGAGAGAGCGACGTAGACGATGTTCGTGGTCGTGGTCGTGGTCGTGGTTTTGGTCGTGATCGTGGATCGTGATCGTGGCCGTGCACACGCGGCCCCGCGAACCGCGAGCCGCGCGAGTCCAGAGAAATACGTCCGGATACGTGCTGCCGCAGAACGAACTCGCGAGATTCCTGACCATTGGACCGACCCTCGTACATGCATACTTTAGCATAACGTTCTCTATACAATATCCAGAAAGAGGGACGAACGCGGGGTGGTTTGGATGGGTGGTGGAACATGGGAGGGAAAGAGAGGCGGGCGGCGGCGACGAAGGGAGAGCACCGACCAGAGACAGACAGAGATGTACAGCGGTACCCTGCCCCTCTTTCCTCGTCCGGAGTCCTACCTCGCTGACCCCTTCCCATTGCCCTCGCGAATCGATTTGTTATTGTTTTTGTGTCTGCGGTCGTCGCGGCGAGCGGAGCAAGCGGGGCGGGTGTATCGGCGGGTAGTGGGTGGCACAGCCTGGGGACCCAGGGGCTGCCGATTGGCAGCGGGGGTGGGCTGGTACACGATGAGGAGCTGGAAGGGTGGCGGGTAGGTACACCCGTACCGGTCGTGCTCGCAGCTTCAAAGCCCTCGGTTTTCGGGGCCGACAGAGAGGCGACCGGGAAGGGTGAAACGGGGGAACTCCGCTACCACCCTGGACAAAAAGGGGAAAGGGAATGGTTGTAAGTGTGCACTTTGCTAGCTCGAAAGAGATGGACGAATGGTCCCGCGCGCGTTCCTGGCCAGTGGTGTAGCCATGTTCGGGCGTCAAAATTTTCGGAGGATCTTTCGAAAGCTACGAAAGCAGATAAACATCCGTCCTGTAAAAGGCTGATAAAGATTCGCATCGATTTATGAAGGTATCGAGGGGTTCATCGCTTACGAGTACATCGAGAGTGTCTGTAATAGTACGCTATCCTCGACGTTTTGTCCCTCGATGAACACAGTATGTTAGAGCGTGTGGGGAGAAATCCTGGCTACGCCACTGGCTCCATTACTAAAAAGAGCGAGAGAAAATGGCTGGTAGGCAAGGATGGAAGCTGGCACACTGATGAGAGAGCAAGGAGGGATGGGGGGTGGCGGCCAGGGGTGAAAGAGGTGGATAGTGGATGGAAGAAACGACAGGGTGAGAGGGAAGAACCGCGAGGGTTAAACGGAGAGGGGGTTTTGCTGCTGGTACTTGTGGAAGGAGGGCTGGTGGGGGAGAGAAAGAAGGGGAGGGAAATAGATCGGATTGCGTGGTCGGCACGAGGGTTGGTTGGTATGAGTGCAACGAGATAAAAGAGGGAGCAAAAGTGAGATGGCAAGAGACAAGGAGATGCTGATGAAAGGAATTCGTAAGACAGAGGAAGAGAGAACAAGGGACGAGCGTGAAACGTCCTGAGAGCAAAAACGCGAGAGAGAGAGAGAGAGAGAGAGAGAGAGAGAGAGAGAGAGAGAGAGAGAGAGAGAGAGAGAGAGAGAGAGAGAGAGAGAGAGTATGATAGAGAGAGAGGATGATAGAGGTAAGACGAGGAATGCGGTTTGACAAGTGACAACCGATCGGACCACTGATGTCACAGATCACTCGGTTGGCCGTTCTCTCACACGCACAAACCACGATTAAATCGCACACACACGCGCGTAGATACACGCAGGAGACAGAGGAAACGAGCGCGCGCGCGTGTCGTGTATCACGCCGTTGCTCGCGTCCCGTGCACACAGTACGTCGTACATAAGCTTTCCACGCCGTCGAGAGAAAAAAAAACAAAACAAAAGTATCACACCGAAAGAACCAGAGGATGATATAGAATCCGTGGGAAAAGAGTGAAAGAGAAAGAAAAAGAAAAAAGCAGGTGAATAGAGAAAGAGAAACAGAGAGAGAGAGAGAGACAGTAGGAGAAAGACGTAGCATGGTGCACAGCGAAAATGAGAGAAATTATGCACGATGACAGGGATAAAGACGCAGAGAGAAACGAGGGTAGAGAAAAGAAACGTGAAACGAGCAGACAAAATTTTTCGGCAAAAGTAAGTAGTAACGTATTTACGATGCTAACCGGCCGATAGCCCCGCGCGACGCCTCTATCTGGTTACCATTACACTCGGATGTATGAAATGCGCCAGCAGCATACACCATCCCCCCACAATAGCCCTATTTATGATTGGGCAAAATTGCTTTCCATGCGCAGAATAAAATCGCGCGCGGCCGAGGAAAAATCCGCGGGGGTTGGATGCACGCGGTGCTGCGACCTGCGCCGACCAGCTCCGGACACGTTTCTTTCGACTGATCCTTATTAAGGACATGCCGCGCGCACTATACAATTATTTGAATCAATCGGTGAATCGAGGCTACTCCTCGACTGTCGGATTTTCTTTGCGGCACACGCCGGCAAAATTTGGGGAAAAATTAAATATGGCGAGGGGTCGCGGTCATGCGTACACGACTCCGGCGACTCCATTTTCCCGTTCGCCAATCAGTGGATGAGAGCTGATTTCAAAGAAATCCGGTCCGCAGCGCCATCTCCGTTCGAGGATCTGATTCGCGTATCGTGCGAAATTTCTATGTAATCCTAACCCTTTCATGTCGACGATGGATTGTTTGCTTTTGTACGATCGACGTTATATAATGTTACAGATATTACAACAATCTATTGATGATTTTAATATTTTCCTTAGCTATCTTCAAATTCTAATGAAAAAATAGAAAGAATTATCACGTATGCCTAATCGAATTGAACAGTTTATGTTGAAATGTTGAAACTCTTATTCAATATACACTGGCCCACGAAAATAATCAAACGTCCTTGAAAACAGTAAAAATCGGACCAAACGACCTGACTTTTTTTTAGCAATTAGAAGAATTGATTTACTAAATGACGTGCAAACAAATTTTGAACAAATTGCAATTGCTAGGAATTATAAGAGCAAATAAAAAAAGCACTTCCCAAAACTTTTTTATTTGAGCCTGTAATGAAAATTTCATCGAAATCAGTCGACGCAGATAAAAACGGCACGCATCGAAAGATGTTAGAATCTGTGGATTTTAAGCAGAAACTGACCAAAGGTCGTGAAAAACTACGATTTTCGCCACTTGTAACTACTTGTAGCTCGTGTGAATATTAATCGATTTCGATGAAATTTTCAGCATGTATACAACTAGCATAGATCTACAAAACGCATATTTTAAATTTTCATTACAGGCTCAAATAAAAAAGTTGTAAAAATTGCCATTTTTATTTTCATGTAATTCTTACCAATTGCAATGTTTTCAAAATCTTTTTTGCACATCATTTGAAAAATCAATTCTTCTAATTGGTCAAAAAAATCAGGTCGTTCGAGCCAATTTAAAATAAGTTATACTACTTTAAAAGGTATTTGAATATTTTCGTGGGCCAATGTATAAATTATTGCACTTAAAAATTTTCAAACTGAATCTGATTTTTGTATCATGTTTAGTTCCTTCGTTTATGACTTTACATTAAGGATGAGGCTGCTGTTTTTAGTGCAAGAGCCTGTAACTTGTTAGTATCTCTCCCTAACCTAGAAACAAGGTAAATCATTGAGTGTAACATAATTTAGTTTCTTAAAAGACAGAATGTAATACCACACCTTTCATAATAGTCTTTAATAGTGTTGTATGTATTTGGTTATTATACCCATCTACTTCCATAGGTAATACCAAAATTAATCCCCTCTCCCCTTCCCAGGGCTTGCTCCAGCAAGCCCCCTGGAAATTCTGGGGATAATGTTGTATGTATTTAAAAAAATCTTTAATGCCATCACTGACACATCAGTAAGACTCATCAGATCCAATTAAATCCATAATAGACTTCAAAGTATCGCAACAAAATTTAAGTGCTTGAATTGTTTCTTCCCTTTCAATGGGTGTTTTAGGAAAAATTATATTATCACAGCATAGTACATCATAGTCCTGTAAAACAATATGTAACTGAGATAAAACATCTTCCATTAATGTAATATCTTGAGATTCTGTAATTCAAATCACAACAAATCCATTTCTCTAACACAGTTCTAAAATAGGTCATTTGCACAAATATTTATCGATTGTTACTTACTAATACAGATTTTTATATCTTCTTCAGATCTTTATATCTTAATGCAAATAATTTCTCTTTGTTACAGTCAAGTTCGTCAGCCATTGGTGGTAATTGCGATACGATCAATTTCTCCATCTCCTGTGTCTTCTGTCTCAATATAATTTACACCATCAGACTCTATAAGTATTTGTCGTACAAAAGTTCCATCTCTGTATGCTCCTCACGAAAGCATTTATCCAACTGAGGTTGGAATACTGACAATCGATCTGCTCCACGAGTCCTGTGACGTGTAGATTAACGTAGTAGTAGTAGTTTAAATATTTTACATGTTTTATAGATACATATGAATAAATAATTTAAATAAAATTTGTTACTATGTGATAAGACAAAATCTGAAAGAAAAAATCTGAAGAAATCGAAAAAAAGAAAAAAGAAAAAGAAAAAGAAATCTGAAATCGTTAATCGATGACGAGAAGACAATTGAGCGCCGACATCTGATATGTTTCCCTTCTGTGTTTCACATATGCAAGCATTTAATATCCTAAAAATAAGTAACAGTTATTATAAAATAACTTAAACAAACTGAAAAATTAATTACCCTTACTTTTTAGTTCGACGTATCACTTTTGGTGGTTTCATGTTACCTTTCTGCATCTTTTGATGTTCATCTTTGATGATCATTACTGATCTGCAAACAGTAAACATGGTAAGGGGGCTTTATGTACATAGAAGCCCCCGAACGTGAGACAAAAAAATAAATTGTGTGGTTGGTCTGCTCCAGACATCGGGGCTGACAGTCTTTGAAAATCTCTCGTTGGTGCCCTTACCACCGACGAGATATTTAGAAAGATGCCAGTCCCCGTGTTAAACTGCGAGTCTCAAAGTGGGTCCCAGGTGGGTACTGGGAGCGGTCGGTAACGGCCCCAATGTCGAGATACTCTCGTCGGTTGTGGAACTAAGAACGTGGAACTATCACTGATCTCAAATACCAACATCGCTAAACATACCGCGCTCGCTACCTAAATAGAACATTTGCTCGTGAATTACGTAAGAAACGTCAGTGACATAGGCAATAAATAAACGTATAATGCGTAGAATGAGAATAAGTATTTTTTATTGTATAATTTCATTACACTCTTATTGCCTTCTTATTTTCCATATTGTTCACTATTGTAATCATTATTTTATAATCAATAGTTTATAGGTGTAATTAATTAATTTGGAACTTATCGCGATATTTATAAAATAATGATTATTCAAGAAAATATATTCTGTAATAGTTATGGAAAAAAAAGAACAAATACAATATTCAAGTAATGACAAAATTCAATCGTCCTTATTCTGATCCGTAGTAAAAAACAGAAAATTAATTTTTTCACTTATTTAACCGATAATACCACTTCTAATGCTGGACTGCATTGACTGCAATTATTCAAGTAGAGGTAGTAACGAAATGGAAGTGTTAAGTAATGAAACTAACTTTCGACGGATCACATCCATGTAATGCTATTTGGTGGCAGTATTATTGCTATTTGACAAACGCACAGATACACAGATTCTTATATCTTGCAATGCACGTTGTTTTTTTCTCCGTCAACCGATTTCGATGAAATTTTCAGTTTGTGTATCACTAACGTAGAGATAAAGACCCATATTTTAAATTTTTATTGCGAATTTAAATAAAAAAGTTTTGAAAAGTATATGTCATTGTAAGTTTTAATTATAATTGTATTGTTTGCTATTTTTTATACGTTATAGTATTGTTTCTTTACATTTTATATTTTTTATATTTTATAAGCAATAAATTTTATGTATAATCAATAATTGTATTGTTAAATTTCATTTTCTGTGAGTAATTGTCAATACATATACGTTAGTAACCACATCTAGACTTTTGCCCGAAATTCAGCAATTTATCCGCACTGTGCAACGCGGCGAAAAGCGAGCAATCGAACTCGAGGCGAGAATACGCTGTACTTCTCTGTGTTCGAAACTTTTATCGCTTGTTACATAAGTGAATATCATCGGAATTATATCATATTTGGTTTAATTTTAATCAGAAAAATGCTACGAATATATTGGTAAAAGTTTCATAAAAAAATAACGAAAAGTAAAGAAGTTTTGTAATTGGATTGGTAGTGGTCTTCTGGTCTCACACCGATATAGCCGACAATGTGTGGTCCACTCCTCGACGACGACGTTTCTCGAGTTTCGCTGTCCGCTTCTTCGTGCAACATTATATCGGAGACGGATATTCTCTCCGTTTGAATGCCAGTGATTTTGGTGTGCCATAGGCAGAGTTGGGCATTATTTAGATAAAAAATTATTTAAATGCCGATTCGAATAAAAGATACTTTATCTTTATTCGTTATTCGAAGGTTCGAATAAAAAAAGTATCTTTATTCGACGAGTATCGAATAAATAATTTTATTCGACGAGAATTTATCCGACGAAAAAAGATAATTTTTTTTATTCGAAGCGGATTTATTCGAACTTCAAATAATTTTTTCATCTTTTATCTGTATCTTTTATTCGAAGGCTTCGAATAAATCTTCGAATAACTTTTGCCAAGCGCCGAGCTTCAAAGACCCAGCGATAACAGACGACATACAATGTAAGCGGATGGAGAATCGCGCACGAATGAAAGTTTAAACTTTTAGATTGTTCAATACATCCTCATAAAATTGTGACGATCGAATGGAGGGGATTTTCCTTATGAAAATGAGGTCAAATTCAGGTGTAATCGAACAAGTTTCACTGATACGTAATGTTACGATAAAAATTACAATCTCATTAAAGACAGTACAAATGATGTCGTGTTTGGACTCATTTTGATCGGGATAAGCTCTACAACTCATTCGTATTAACAATATTGTTCTGATTAAAAACATAAAAGCATAAATTGCCAATAATGCTCGATTCTTCATCTGCTTACATTGTAGGCTGTTGGTCGGTCTTTAAAAAAAAATCTTTATTCGTCGAATAAGTTCATTACGTGTGGAATAGAGATAACATAATTATTTTTATTTGAGGCGTAACAAATAATTTTTTTATCTTTTATTCGCTGTTTGAAATGTCTATTTCAATAAAAATTTGCCCATCTTTGCTCCTACAATTATATTATTTTATATTATATTAATTCATCCACGTGATTCTCTCTCAAACTCTATACTATTCGGAATAGTACGTTAAATAAACGCTACTCTAGTTTTCAACATATTTCTGTTCCCACAGATCGATTCTTGGAACAATTATCTATAAAAAAAGTGTAAGGAAATAATGCTTGTTCATGAAATATTTTTAAATTACAAATTAAGGTAAATCATATGAAATTTGAAGTAGAAATTGATTTTCCTAAAATTATGCTTTAATAATTTCTTACGTAAAATATTTTTACGAATTTTTCGTCCTTGATATTAGATTTACTTTTAATATTTTAAATCTTAAAAAGCTACACTAAAAAAAAATATCTGTTTAATTTGAATACGTTTTTCGGAGAATGTAACATTTGATAATCGATATGGTTCCGTGATGATTCACCTTCTCACCGACGAGAATTTCCTTCGTGGTCTTCTGCACCGACGAGATACCGTCGTTGGCCTTCTGTTTCTTACTCCAGCCAAAATCTATCCTAGAGGGCGGTAGAAAGCACCGCATTTTTCGAGCGACACATTCTCCCGTAAGGCTGGCAGTCTTTATATATATCTCGTCGGTGACTCGGTTCTGTTCCAGGAAAAGCTGCTCGGTTCTGTGTCATGCTAAGACTGAGCAGATGTCAGCACTATATCGGTAACGCCGAAAACCCGGGGTAAGCACTCTCTTATCCTCTCTGGGTCTAACCTATACCTCGTCTCTTGTTGTATCCCTACTGTTTGAAAGGAAAAGGTAACAAGGGTAACTGTATTCCCCTGAATTTTTGTCAATTGTCCTGATCTGGTGACACTTGGATTGACTTGGATGGAATCCGATGGAACTGAACTTTGCAACCGACACCAGGCATGATGGCATGATAGAGAGTACCCCTCTTGCCTCTACAATCACTATCATACAGAGCTCCTGATAACGACAATATCAGATTGTGTGAAACTATATAACAACGGAGACAAGAATAATAAAGCTGACAGAACACTGTGTGATAAACTAAGAGTTTCGTAACCTAAATTAAGAAGTGTATTTAAATACATATTTTATCATGGATCAGGTATGCATTTCAACCATTACGTTTTACAATATATTTATTTGTTAAATATCACAGTATTTATTCAGCAGTAACGTAAATGATCACGATCATATTCGGTATGTTTTTCTGTTATTAAATTCTTACACGTTTATACTTGCAACCGAAATTACTTCCATCGCAATCTAATAATTTATTACACCATAAAATAGATTATTTTCATTAAATTAAAGTTAACAAATCGTTTAATTTTTAGTAACAGATTCTATAATTAGGAGTGTTAAGATATATAAACGCCAAAGTATTTGGAATAGTTTCTTTTACCTACGACCTATACGGTTATCAAATTTTAATACACACATTTTTAAATCATTATTATTAAAATCAACTAAATGAATAATTTTGATGACTATATGGCATTTTGATTGACACTATATGGCATTCTTTTTTTTTTCATGAACAAAGTAATAAATTGAAGTGTAAATGATTACGAATTTGAATTACAAATATTTTCTTGTATTTAATAGGATAAACGAAATGTTTCACCGTTGTTACGATCTATATTAGCTATTGATAAGAAGATAACGGAAAATTTTGTGAAACATGTTGAGAAACTTATGCCTATGAGACAGTTACAAATACATTATAAAGCATTAGAGGTATGTATAAGTTATTCTTTCTCATTTAAATAATAAATATATCATTTTTAAATAGTATCAAGTGTATTTGATTTAAATGTATCATAAAGTATAGTAATAATAATAAATAGACATTTAAATTACTAAATTAAACTTATTTTTCCGTAAATATTATTTAATAAAGTTAATAGTTAAAATAAAAGATGTTAATTAGGTACGAGTATAAATATTGCATCTTGATTTTTTTATTCATATATATTATTATCTGTGTAGATATCTTGTCATGGACTAATATGGATTACATTGACACTTGCACTTATTTGGATCCTTGATAACAGAAATTTATATCAAGTGCAAGTCAATTTATTAATAGGTAAGCTTGAGAATTTAAAATGTTACCATCTAATTTAACCCAAATATATTTTTAGGTATATTGTTAGACATTGTTGTTATTGGTGTATTGAAAGCACTTACTAGACGAAGACGCCCTGCCATTAACGATGATCCTCTTGCATTAGGACCTGATAAATATTCTTTTCCATCTGGTCATGCCTCTCGGGCAGTGTTAGTATTCTATTTTTTCTATTATCTGTGGCCTCTGTCTGCGATCTTTTATCCTTCATTGTTAGCATGGATAGTTGCTATTTCTCTCTCAAGGCTCTTAATGAGAAGGCATTATATTCTTGACGTTATCTCAGGTCTAGTTATAGGTTATGCTGAAGGAATTCTTATGAGTATTTTATACTTAGAACCTGAGACATGTAGGTATTTAATCTCTTGGATAACTGATGAAAAAATAGATGGTGCAGAGTATGATGTATAGTTCAATATTTTAACTTAAGAAACAAATGAAATGCTGCATATACAGTTGAGAATGTAATGCAATATTTAATGTATTTTTAATTACTGTAACATAGCCGTGTTTTTTAAATGTGGATATATGAGAGGGGGGATTATTGATATTGGCTACTATATTGTAAAATAAAGAGGAGTGTTTTATACTATAGCAATTTATTATATTTTCATATGATATAATTTTTCCCACTCATTTTCACTTTTATGTTTGAGTAATACTTTATTATTTCAAGTGCCTGGTATTTCTTACAAACTCAGTATTAGAAAGTACAAAATTTTCTAAATACTTCTGACGAGTGTGTTCATATGAAGAGTTTATTTTATTCTAATGAAACAAATGAATGTAGTAAAAATAAATTGAAAAGCAGTTTACTTTTATAAAAAACAAAAAGGAATAATTCACATAATAAATTCGTAAATTATTTTATTGAAACAATCTATCAGGATGGACCTACGAGACCAAGTTTCATGCCTAATGAACGAGGATAATATTATTTTATAGAGATCAGATAATATTATTTTAGAGATATATATTATTTACGTTTCACTTTGGTATACAAATTTCATTATTAATCTTTACAGAATAATATTTTCTCTCTTCATTAACAGAGAAATACCTGGTATTATACTTTCGACTAATTATATGTATATAAAATTACTAGCCAGTTCATACATGGATTCTACCTGCTTCACATGTACTACAGCATAATTTATTCTTTTATGAAAACTTACTAACAATTTGAACATTACAACCATTTCAAATAATAGGAATACATAATTTTAGGTTTTTATACTAGGAACAAATAATTTAATATGGTCGCGTTTGAGACACGTACAATAATACCTTTTTATGTGAATAAAAAATGAAGTTAATAAAGCAAAGGTAATAACTTACATTTCTTTAAACAGTACAAAAGGTTTTCAGGTTTCACTTTGTACGCAGCTCACCTCCAATATAAAATAAGGAAATACTTTTTTTTAATAAATAAAAGCATTTGTTTTTCTTGAAAAGAAAACGCATTCTAATGTAATAAATACTACCATTTTTATGGTCATCGTTAACTACCCTTTCCCAGTTACTTTACTGTGAATGGTACAGTTGTTTTTATGCTTCGTCACATACACAAGCAATACAATTTTCCATTACAATTCCTCTAAGACTGTTCATAAATATGAAATAATTTTATTTAAAGAAATGTCAATTCCTCACTTCTTTAATTGCTTTACCACAGAGGTGAATGGTAAAATTTTAGGTCCAAACGAGAGTGCTGGTTAGTACCAGCTACTACTTCTTGACTACAAGAAGGAGATGGCTTCACATTCTTTTCAGTTTTCTCTGTTTCTCGTAAAATGGTAGCTAGGGGAGTGGGTTGATGATCAGGTAAAGCAGGTGTCGGAACCGTAGATAATTCGCTTGTACGTTGCTTCTGTTCTTCTTCAGAGTAAAGACTCAAAGAACGTGGTCTTTCCGGTTTCGATTGTATGACAGCAGCTGTGCTCGGGTTTTCACTGAAAAAGTAACTTCCCATGAAGTTGTCAAAACATAGAATATTAAAGAACATTGACATATATTCTATGATGATAATTTTTCACTGTGTACAATTCTATATTATTAACACTCAGAAGACAGAGGTTTTTCAAAATATAAAATCCAAGTCCGTTCGAATATTTATTTATAAATTTTTCTAGGTATACTATCATCATATTCTATCCAAGAAGTCAACCTTTTTATTAAATTTAATAAAATTAAATTACAATTTGATTTAATAATCAGCAGGTGAAAAGTTAAATGAAATTTTTGACGAGTTTGATCAAAATGGATCAAAGTACCGTCGTCTGAGAGTCAAATCATTGAATCTTATGAAAATTGTAATATCTGTGGTTGTAAGGAAGAACACCGCATGTCACATACTTTCAATTTCGAGATATTGCCGTTTAAAATTGCGATCACTAATTCTTTGTACTAGTAATATTTCCTTGCTGCATTATTTTTGTGAGCCTATCAAATTTGTTTTCATGACTTCTTTCTGGTAAATACGTAAGTCCTGTATTATAAAACTCAATTAATGCATAAACTTACATTTTTTGAAATTGTGACATGCACAGTTTTTTCTTGCAGAAACAGATTTAACACTTTCATTGTCACATAAATCTTATATGTTATACAAAATTTTAAGTAATATAATTAAATAAAGCCATTTCATAATTTATAACGCACTTATCTTGCTGCAATGCATTTGATAATTTTTGATAAACTGTTTTTTTACAAGAAAAAACAAGATTCACCCACCAGCAATCTCTGTGGCAGTCAGTGTTCATACAATCATTTCAAATAATATGATTCTAACTTTGTAACGATATTGCCAAGATTAAAGTTAAAAAATATGTAAACAAATAATATTACAATGTCTTTTTAAAGAATTAGCAAATTAAAGATTGTATTTTTTTGAAGTTTACTTGGTATATGGTATCTTCAAAATTGCAAGATAAGATAATGAAGTATATATTTATAATATACGAGAGTACAATGTGAACCACGGAACTTGGTCAGTTTAGATTACTGTGTTATTAGCAGGCCGACCGAAATTTTTTGTCCACTCTTTTTTCAGAAATTTTCAAGATTACCACAATATGATTATGATTATGATTATTACCACAATGTGATTATTTTTTATAAATAAACCTATAATTTTTGTACACCTATCTTTTAGTGGATATTAAGATGAATTCGATAAGTATTATTAACAAATTTCTTTTCATCTGGACAGAGAGAACAAAAATATTCTAGTTGAAAGAATTTTGTATTACAAGGAACATCATATGCTCTACATACACTTTCCGAAGTTGTTAATACACCGAAATTATTGATTTGAACGCTTGCTTACTGTTTATAAGTATTTCGTTCTGTACATTGGAATACATCTAATGATAGTGGAAGAAGTGAACCGTTAGTAATCTTAGTGATATTCGTTTGCGTACACGTTCCATGGTAATTTACAGTATCAACGAAAAGATTGAGTTGATCTTGATGCTATGGCATTATTGACAGCCCCTCAAGTATCTACTAAAATCTACTTGATAGTCCTGGACGGTTGGATCGGTTGTAAAGGTGTAGTAGATTGGCCAGTTTTTACTCGGTTAGATTTCTTTTTATGGGGTACATTGAAAGAAAGAGTGTATAAAGATGCTTTAACAATATCAGAAGACAAACAATTGTGAATGCATGCTCAACTATCAGAGCAGATGTCATAGAAACTATAGAAGTTATAGAAGAAACTATAGAATATTTTGAACAGATATTTTAAAAATATTTTCTCGGTTCAGATGAAACAAAATTTGTTGATATACTTACCAAATTCGTCTTAATATCCGCTAAAAGATAGGTGTAAAAAAATTATAGGTTTATTTATTAAAAAATTCATGGTAACGTTGAAAATTCCTTAAAAAAAGAGTTGACAACAAATTAATTTATTATAGTCTTCATCTAGAACCGTGCAATACTTGACAAAAAAATTTCAATCAGCCTATTAATAACATAGTAATCTAAACTGATCACGTACTATAGTTCACTCTTAACACATTGAGGAGCATAATATGTAGAACTAATATAAACATGAATATATTATTAAATGATTGCAAGACATATTTTATGGTCGAACATATACCGAAAAACATTCTTAACTATATATACTATGTGCCACTAAAGTGTATCAATTAGCATTAATTAGTTTATATTCAAATTATTTGTGGACTAAATATTAATATCTTTCCATAAGTTCAAAATAAAAATTAGTGAATTATGGTTTTATTATTATTTATTTTATCAAACAGTAAAGGGTACCTTTTTCGAAGAAAGTTATGGTCTTTGGTTCAGTTATGCTCCTCATTGTAATGTATATATGTCATGCAGCAATCAGAACTTTTGAATGTGATTTAAGTGAAATTACTTACTCCGCAAATAAAAATAAAAGGAACATGTTGCTGGTGCACAAAGGATTTTAGGATACTGAACTTGTGTTTCAGAGTGGATTTGTTTAATATCTGGTAATGAAAAGGGAGTAAATATAAATCCATGCTGAGCATTCAATGAAAATGTTTTACTGATATGCACAGGTGCAAGTAATTGCTAAAAATAATAATACATATCACAATACATAATGTACATATATACATACATACATACATACATACGCACGTATACACATGCACATTACAATCCAGTAATATAATATCAATAAATCTGTGCATTAAAAATAATATTGCTGAAATAAATGTCAATTGCGATTAAGTTGCTTTGCCAAATTAATTAAATATGGAATTTAAAAAATATATATTAAAATAAATAATTTAATCACAATATAAATAAATTCATTATGTATTCATTATGACTCTATTAAATCCTCTCTCTCTCTCTCTCTATATATATATAATGGAAGTTCTATTTTACATTTACAATTTGTTAAATATTAAAATTATTTACAGTCACTAGACAATAATAATCTTAAATACCCCAGTAAACAATTTGCTATGAATTTGTTACCAAAATTTGTCTGCAAATTCCGATCCATCTGTTTCTACATTAGGCTCGGTATTTGTGTGCAAAGGTTGCAGCCAACATTCCATGCCAAATCAAGACCAAATCGAAGCCACACCTTGACTTTGTTATAGAGCAGTAAGAGCGAACCTAACCTTGTTCTAAGAGTAAACCTTGCTTGTAGGAAGGAGAACGGAATTAAATTATTGAAAATATATGAAACATAAAATTATATAATCTAGAAGTTTAAATAAAATTCTATTTTTCCTCCTACAGCAAGGTTTATTCCGATTTTTCCCGATATGTACTTATAGAGCAAGGACTTAGTGCGATCGCCCTGCCCTCTATAACGAAGCCAAGGTTTGGTCTCAATTTGGCATGGAATTTTGCTTGCAAACTTTGCACTCAAATTCCGATCTATTTGTTTCTGCATTTGGTTCCGAATTTGTCGACAAGTTTTAGTTCCAAATTCATACAAAATGGGGACCAAATTCTGTTCCAAGTAGGGTTTGGTACCAAATGGACAAGTTCTTTACTCGCAAACTGTGATATGAACATTGCGCAAAATTTTCTCTAAACAGAATTTGGCTAACTGGGACCATACTGATATAATGAAAGACGCAAAATCTATATTTTTCTATACTTACAGTGAAATCTCGTTGTATTTCAGTCCCGCCGTTCTTTTTACTGACAAATCGGTGGTCGCCGAGCGTCCCGTTTGAAATACACAGGGCACGCTGGAAACCTAAGACTCATTCCGATTGAAAGTCATAAGAAACATATGACATACAAACGTGACTGACGTTCCAACGGAAGGAATATCCGTCTCCGATATAATGTTGCACGGAGAAGCGGACAGCGAAGCTCGAGAGCCGTCGTCGCCGAGGAGTGTGCCACACATTGTCGGCTATATCGGTGTGAGATCAGAAGACCACTACTAATCCAATTACAAAACTTCTTCATTTTTCGTTATTTTTTTGAAACTTTTACCAATATATTCGTAGCATTTTTCTGATTAAAATTAAACCAAATATGATATAATTCCGATGATATTTACTTATGTAACAAGCGATAAAAGTTTCGAACACAGAGAAGGACAGCGTATGGGAAGGAAAGAGCCGCCAAGAGTCGCGGCCGCCGGCACAGATCAAAGCCCCTCCTGAGCGCAAGCCTTTAAATGAAAAATTTAACTTCTTTTTTATTAATTACTTTTTTATGCGACTTTCACCAATATATTTGTGTCATTATTCTGATTAAAATGATATCAAACGCGATATAATTCGGATCACATTTACACTAATTTTCCGTTAACGTAATTGTTATGGGAAGTAGCTTTCATCGTTCGTTACACACGTAAATGTCATCGGAATTATATCATATTTGGTTTCATTTTAATCAGAAAAATGCCACGAATGTGTTGGTAAATTTTTCATAAAAAATAACGAAAAATAAAGAAGTTTTGTAATTGGATTAGTAGTGGTCTTCTGGTCTCACACCGATATAGCCGACAATGTTGTGGCCGCGACGGCTCACGAGATTCGGCCACTCACCGCGGTGGTGTGAGGTTTTCCACTGACTTGAAAACGTGAGGTTGGCATTGGCATACAACGAGATTTCACTGTATTTAGGAAATTAAATATATATTAAAGTAAAAGATTACAATTTATCATCGAGATCCTAATTGACAAGAGAAAATTCTTATGTTATCACTATTGGATATTTTCGAACAACATTTAACTTAAATAATCAAAATTCAGGAAAATGTAAGAATGGAAGCGTCAGGTAACATTTAACACGCTATTGAATGTGTTCTGGCAAGAGATAGCGTGAACGCATTCACTGTAAAAAGAGAGAAAGCCGCTTTATTAAGGCTAATGTGTTATGCAACTTTTTTGTTAAACTTTTAGCGGCAAGATTGGACGTTTTTAATTTTAGTGGTCAGTTAACTTGATTTACTACATAGCGAGTTAAATTTTTAATACTATATATCATGTAACCGTTACCAGATGGGAACAGTTAATAAACGTTATTTGTCTGAAATCTTATTTCTCTGGTTATCGAAGAAATTAATTGAAGCTTCAATATCAGGCATCCGCGAGAGGCTCGCTTTTTTCAAGGTATGAACACAGAATCGAATAGCTAATTAATTTAAGCTTGCAGGACCGTTCAACGATCTGGTGCTTGCTTTTCATCACTACTCACCCAGTACGTTCTGCGGATGGACCAAGCACTGTAGTGTTATGAATTATCTAAAAGAAAGCGTTAATATGTTTTTAATTGAATTACAATGTAAGTTGCAACAGAAAGTTTACGACTTATGAAATTTTTGTTATTAAGCTATTGTTGTTATTAATTATTTATTAGTCGATTTTCATTATAATGTTTATCGAAATTATGTAAGTGTAGCTATATTATCTAAAGAAGTCGATATACATACAAAAGTGCTTTCTTAGAGCTTACTCGTCTGCAATTTGAAACTATAACTATCAATTGTTTTCTGGATTTATTATATTGTATTACATTTATTACATTTAAATAATTATTACATTATATTACATTGCATTGAATTCATTTGAAATCCCAACAAATACACATAAGTTGAGTGAAAAAAATACAAGTGAGTGACTTTGCTTGATATATTTAGTATTAAAATAGTATCTCTACATGCCTGTCTACAAAAACATTGTTGATAATGCTGTAGATAATGCTTTGACGGTTATGATCAGTACAAAGTAATAAAAGTATGATTTTGATACAAAATTTACACATGATATTTCTGTTCTTCATTTTACAATAAGCTCAAATGTTTGAATAACATTCTTTAAGTGTAATACAGTATTTTACGGTGTTGTACTTACATTTGCCATGGAACAAGGTGGTCGTGCAGCAGCATATCTACCAAATGAACTACGTGTAACAGGTGGAGGATATTGAACTCCATTCATGCTGAAAAAAGACAGAAGTATTGTAAGATGTGTCCTTATTAAAATTACTGAACAATATTATCAATATACTTAATGTTATTAGAAGATACAATTCCTTAAATAGAAGAATTAAAATAAATAACTTTAAGGATGCTGGATTTGGTCATATCTAATCGTAGGTATATACACAGGGTGTTCACACTATTACTAGCCAGTGTGTTTCTTGCAAATAATAAATATTAGAAAAAATGACAAAGGAAAAAGTAGTGCTGTTTTCTTTAAGCAACGTAATGGCGTATGTAATTTTTTTGTGTTTGCACTATCTTCTTAGAAATGAAGGTGATCATCAATTCTTTAAATGGAATGCTATATATTTTGTTATATCACATGAAAGCGTGCGTCAAGACAAATTCTTTCCTATGTGATACAATGACCTTCTAGGTCGTACAAAGTCAGAAATGGAAGAAACATTTTGAATATATCATACTGATGTGTTTACTAGTATTCTTTATTGACCAGACTAAATACAATAAATGGCCAATATGACTTCCTTATTATGCATGTTCGGTTCGAATAATTACATTCTTGGTAGTTTCTTCTAATGTTGTCCAAGATATTAATGCACGTGCCTGCGTTATTTTACTTTTTAAGTTGTTAACATCTCTGGCCTGTGTATCACGACATTTTTACGAAATATTACGTACAATATAAAAATGTTCCTTCCATTTCTAACCTTATATGACCTTATATGGTTATTGTGTCGTATTCGAATGAATTTGTCTTCACACAACGTTTTCATATGATAAAAAAAGAAATATATATAAAGTCAAATAAATAATAAAATAAAACAATAAAATTAAATATATAAAAATAAAAATAAAATAAATATATAAGATATATAATATAAAAATATATATAAAAATTGAAGGTCACCTTCATTTAAAAAAATAGTGCAAACACAACAGAATGACACACGCCGTTACGTTGTTTGCAAAACACAGTATTATTTTTGCCTCCTTCATTTTTTCGAATATTTATTATTTGCAAGAAAAACGCTGACTAGTAATTGCTGACAAACACTATTTGAGTTTTACATAAGTTGCAACATACGTACCCAGAATTACTTTTTCCAACATTGTTATGAATGTTGTTTTGTCCAGCAATGTCAATATTAGCGGGAAGGCTATATCTATTCGATCTCACGGCCGGATGTTCTAAAATTCACAAAATACTTTATAAAATTAAATTACTGTTCCGTATTTTTCGTTTCTGGTGAAGCAACCTTGTAAGTTCCATGCGATAGTGATAATTCATACTGCACGATGGTTTCCTTAGAATTTTTGAATTACATTTCGCCAGGGATACTGCGATCAATTTTCTCGAATAAGTTAACTTCTGGGTAAAAAAAATGAGAGCAGCTCATTTATAATCGATGGAGAACACTTATCGTTTAAGGACAGCTTCGAATCGATCACACGACTCGCATAATAGGGTCGTTGGTCGTGTATAGGGTGACACTGACCGCAATTTTATGCGCCTTGGGGCAGGAATTACCGATTTAGGATACAGGCTACCGAAGAACAAATTGCAAGACAAATGTAATCGACCTTCGACCTGCCATTACCATACCCTTAACTTGAAACCAGATTGGCAACGAGCTCATGGGCAATGTGGTGTATTATACTTTTACGGCGGTACATGAAAAACGTGATACGTTCCCCGATTTATACACGATCATCGGATCACTGTAAATTACTAGTTTACAGGCCAAGCTCTTAGGTTTATTAATTTTTTTTTTAGTTGAAAACTCTTTTAGTAAGTAAGTGATTTAAAGAATCGATTTTTTAATATATTTAAAAATAGTTACTATAAATATTGTTAAAATTAACTTTGTGACCTATAATAGAACTTCAGCCATATTTATAACTGCGTCTTTCAATCTTCGAAAGTGTTTTTAATAACTGATAATTATTAAAAATTAATAGGCTGATTCTTAATTGTTCGAGTCCGTTTGAAGGTATTTTTAGAATGATATTCTTAACATACGAAACTACCAGAAAGCATAAAAAAAGAATTTGAATCTTTTTAATCGTTGAACTAGTGAGACATTCTAAATGCCAAATGCAGGATGAAGATGATATACATACCGCCATCAAAAAATCCGTGGAAGACGACGAACTTATTGTTCTGCGGTATTATTTTGGAGAGGCCATAGTATTTGTCTAGAAAGGCTAAGAACTTCTCAGAAGGTCTATCGATCGCCAGTTTCACCGGCCTAATATGTTCTTCCTGGAAATTTAGAAGCAACTAGGAATTAGTCAACAATTAGTCAATCTTGAGATGAATTAATTAAATGAGAATTTCCAAAACTGATAGTGGACTTATGTAAATACTATTCAATTTAAATAGAAATCCGAATCAAAAAAAGATTTAGCTTGATAAGTCAAATGTTTGCAAATTAATGTGAAAGTAAAAGTTTTATTAACTCTGATGAAATCTATTGTTTTGTCGTATCTAATACAATTGCCTATATACAATACAGTATAAATTAGAGGCAAAAGTTAGTAAAACCATTTGTAATATTCACAAATTTTTTAAATTTCTATTTCTATAAATTATTTCGCAAATTTCGTATTTATACACTTTTAATATTACGAAAATATAGTACAATATTCCAATATCTTTTTCTCAGAAAATAAAGAATCTTTATTACTTTAATTTATTGTACTATTTAGTATACCTAATTGTATAAATTATACAAGGCACATCGAATGCAAATTCTACTATAACGTTCAATCGTCGAATATTAAAAATATTCTTCATCAAGTGACCACGGGAATGTTACAAGTGTTTATCAGATTCAATAGGATTTATATTTTCACTTTGACATAGATGAAATGAATATTTTTAACCCTAGATAACTAAACTATAATGCAAATGATGATGCCAAATAAAATCACGAATGCAATTGGACACTTTTAATTTAACAACGAAAACATTTTACCTTAAGAGAAAGGATACACGAAATGAAACAGTGTTATTCGATATTGAGTTTACTAATATAATAGAACTATTCGATGCATCATCTGGTATCACAAGATTCGAATGTTTGCCATTTTTACGAATGTTTAGTTATCCAAGGTTAAATGATACAAGTTTAGATTTTTACAAATTATGATATTTGCCGAACGTGCAAGGGGAGGTATAAATAACTGCTACTATTCTAAGCTTTAATGGTAACTAGAAACGTAGTGAGATAATAATTATTAGCATAAATTTGAGTGGGGTCGCCTTGGCCCCAATATATAGTTCAGTTAACGGTTAATAAACTGGTGAAACATAATCTCAACTCAAATCACCTATTTTACCATTTTTTTTTTGTTTGTTAACCATTTGCATCATAGAAGGCCTTTATCACCAAACTTTTTTTATTATTATATTTAAGTACAAAAATTACTACAAGTAAAAGAACTTCATATTTCAGCATTATAAGAAAAAATAAATTGAGCGTATATATACGCTCCGGTGACAGTGATCAGGAAAATTGAGCGTATATATACGCTAATGATGCAAATGGGTTAAAGATGGCTATATCGAGTTATTCAAAAGCGAGGACAAAGGTTATTGAAATAGCATAGCTATCCAACTTCCCAAAATGTGAGTGAAGTACTCATCGGCACTCTTGGTACCTTGGTCTAATAAGGAGAAACGAAAGTACCGAGGCGAAACAAACAGTTCGAATGAGTTCAGTCACCTTTCGGGTTACCTTCGCCCGTAACACCCACGCGTAACGACCTTTTGTCACGCTCCTATTTAAGATCGTTCACTAAATAATCTGCCAACGTAGGCCAGCCCGTTGCCTTTTCTTTTCCAAGATTTTGTTTAGGTACTCGATACATTTACTTCGTACGACCAAGCCGCTATTATCTAAAGCTTCGATCATCTACAGTCTACAGTATCGCAGTAATATTCGAACAACTTTTAAAAGGACGATAACTTTTTACCCGACTACGCAAACACAGAAGGTAATTAAACGCTGAATCATACGACTTGGATTGTTTTGAGAAGACAGAACAATCAGTTTACTACAACTTTTTTCATGTGGACCTATAATGAAAATTTAAAAAGTACGTTTTGTAAATCTGTACATACAATTTTTTAATATTTTGTTCAAAAAGAAATTGAGAATAAAGTCAAGAGCTTTGTTAATGCCACTGTAAAGAAGGAAAACCGGAATTTTTCACTTGTTTATTATCTTTGACAAAAAATTCTCTAAAACTTAGCACACCCGACAGACTTGTAAATGTACCCTGTAGGATAATTCATGATGCCGAGGGAAAGAATAAGAGGAAATGCTGAATCTATGGTAAGAAGAACTATGCCGACTGAGAAAACAGGTATTTCGTAGCAGTGCAGCTGCATATTCTAGATTATTTTTGCCTCGTTTTGTCATGGTTGGCGCACTTGTCGGAATCACTGCAAGTGCTGTCGGCTTAGCGACACGTGAATTCGCCCCGTGGTCTCACACACAGTGCTCAACTATCACGAACGCCGGCCTGTACGGTACTTTTCCGTAATTAATGCATATTAGCCGTACTCCCCGACGTGTTATAGAGACTGCCATTAGCGTGGCAGTTTCTCTGTGCACCTAGCGCAAAAATTCGTCCCGACGAAAATTATAAAAAATTATATGAACCTCTAGGAATCGCGGAATTCTAACGTTTTTCCCCTTCCTCCTCTTAATATCGCTTTGTCAAGTAAGCGAGGACAAGGGTCGAAGGAATTACAGTAGAGCTTCCCGTATCCTAATCCCCGTTGTCTAAGTACCTATCATAATCATAACAATTTAGTACGAAGCTAACTGTGCAGCAGTGTCGCAATGGCAACGAACGAAAACTTGTGATTCTACTTAGGTATTGAAATAAAATACGAGGTGATTAAAAAGCACGAAATTTCTGAAAATACAATACAATTGGCAAAAATACATGGTGTCGGAAAATCTACAATAACAGACATTAAAAAACAAAACCTTAATATTGAAAATTATATGCAATGTATAGATAGATTTCTCAGATGATAGAGTATATCACACACACACCAATTTTATTTCACAAGCTGAAATTGTAACTGAAGGTAATGATGAGGAGAACGTATTTTCTCATAAACCTTCTCACGTCGAAGCATTCGAGACATCCGTAAATACACAGTTGTCTACGTTGAGAAACATATACAGTGTTTACTGGATATATGTTCAAAACACGGGTCTAGTCAGGGACATATATGAGTCAGGAGATCCACGGTATTCCGGTATTCCGGTCCGGTATTCTTGGATCCACGTCGAACGTAGAAAAGGCCAGCGAAGCTCTAGAGGCCTCGGTTCATGGCCCCTCACGGGATATACCCCGCGGCAGTGGGGTGTACAAATTGTAAAGTCTCTTGATTTTTATTTTAATAAGTGAAATTTAATATCCGAAAAGTTATTGTTCCGTTATTCGAAAATTCCGTTCTCCGACCACTCTTGTCTTCCTATTAATGCGGATATGGGAGGCTCTGCAGTACTGTAAATAGTTTACAATCCATGGCAGCCATTATCGCAAATACCGATCGCTATTTGATGTTTTTGAGTGTCTCATTAGTGACAATTTGTAATCTACGTTCAAGAGTGTGGTCGAGGACCGTTGCAACATCAACAGTTGCAATTGAAAATGACGTTATACTCGTGGCTTATGGACAACCAATAATGAAACTCGAAGCACATAATACATACTTTGAAATAATATGCACAAATATATTATAAACCATTCATACCAGAATAGTAAAAGCTTTTCATAAAGCTTCACTACGAAAAGATTTAACACTAAACCTACCGAGCATAAAAGTAGCAGATATGCGTTGCCTTATAAAAACGACAAGATTGTACTTTTTTAGAGTTCGTACAATTTTTATTGTAATATGATCTTCAGTAAATTTTTAATCTCAATAATTGTAAAATAAAAAATTTGAAGCCGTTTATTTGACCTGCAGAGGTAGAAAGGAAAGAAAGTCGAGCATCTAGACTGATACCTGTGAGAAAGAAACTATCAGAACACAATATGAAGAAAAGCACGTCGATAAAATAATTTGATTTGAATAATCTGATGCATAAAATGGAATTTCTTTATTTCAAATAATCTAATGCTTTAAAGTCTCACAATAATGGTGCGTAAGACATTTTTCTGTCTTTTGCATGTTATTCGAATTGTATAAATGTATAAAGTGTTCCATTGGTCAATAACAACCGCGCAATAGCCATAAACTTAATTTGAAATGTGAATTTAACTCGATCATTTTTGCACTTGCATCGTGTATACAAATATCCACAAATTACACCTTTAAATCAGTGAAATAATCTTTTAGATTTTCTAATGACAAGTTTAAATTGTATTTATTTACGTTAGATGTTATTATATGATATGACATAACTGAATTTTTCCATTTCACCTTATTTTTATGTTATGTATTATTTATATAACGAGCGTAATTTTTCTATTTGGTCGTTGGTTATAATTTGGTTTGCCGTGGCGATTGCTTGCGAAACGAGAAACTTTCGCAACTAGTTGAACAGGATCGTGGCAACGTTACTTCGTTTTGCACAAGGTTTCCGTGGAAGTAGTTTAGATCAAGATCACACGTCGCCTTTCTGCTTTTACTCGGGAAGTAATTACACCTTGTTTGCGATCCGGACGATTTCCAATCTGCGCGGGTGGAATCTGTGTATACGGGACGTGCGAGTTTCTTCGTGGTTCCCACGAGTATGGGATCGAATTCATCGGCAGATCAAGCATGGTTTCTCCCATAGATTCTCATACTACATTCAATTTGAAATTTCTAACCAACAGGATAGACTTATTGGTAGAGTGTGGATTTTACTTAATGTCATGAAGAAACGGAGAGTGTCGATGTATTAGTCTTGACATATTAAAATTATTGAAGAAAGAAAGAAATTTGCATTTAGCTCCTATATCTTACAATTAATGCAGAAAAATCCGCATTGGATAATTAGATTTATCTTTCCTTCAAGGAATGTTGGGACATTAAAAACCTATAGGTTAAGGGACCCAATTACTGTAGGGGTACCAATTGCTGTGTATATATTAATTATATTTATTTTTAAAGCATAATGACTATTTAAAAAGAGATACAGTGAATCTGGGATATATGTCGTCGAGATTTCTGAGTTAGCCGTCGTGGAATTATCCCCACTACCGCGGGGTATAGCCCGTGAGGGGCCAAGAAGCTCGAGAGCCCCCGCCGCCGCGGAGTGTGAATATAACACGGTTCGGGTATATTGGTGTGAGGCCAAGAGACCACTACTAATCCAATAAGAAAATTTCTTTATTTTTCATTACTTTTTATGGGACTTTCACCAACACATTCGTGGCATTTTTCTAATGAAGATGATGATATCTACTTGTGTAATGAAGGTGAAAGTTACTTCCCATTACAATTACATTAACGGAAAATTAGTGTAAATGTGATCCGAATTATATCGCGTTTGATCGGAATTGTATTGTGTTTGGTACAATTTTACTCAGAAAAATTCAACGAACATACTGTTGAAAGTCTCGAAAAAAAATAATTCATAATAAAAAAAGTCTAAGTTTTGATTTAAAGGCCTGAGCTCACGCCAGTCTTTCAACTTTCCCGAACGCTTCGACTCTCCGCGTCTTTTTCTTTCTCATACGCTGTCCTTCTTGGCGTCCGAAACTATCACCGTTCATTACTCATGTAAATATTATCGGAATTATATCATATTTGGTATCATTTTCATTAGAAAAATGCTACGAATGTGTTGGTGAAAGTCCCATAAAAAGTAATGAAAAATAAAGAAGTTTTGTTATTGGATTAGTAGTGGTCTCCTGGTCTCAAATCGATATACTCGACTCGTATTATTCTCGGTCTCTCGAGTTTCTTGGCCCCTCACGGGGTATACCCCGCGGTAGTGGGGATAATTCAGCGACAGTTATCGGCCATGCCTCGACGACATATATATAGAATTCACTGTACAACATTTTTGGGACGCCTTGCATATCATTTTTTCATATTATTACGAATAACGGATATATTCAAGGTGGTCAAAGCTGGTGGGCAATCCTACGCAAAGGTGGATTGAATATAAATAAATATGAACATGGAAAAGCAGACTACTTACAGACAACATATGCTGGTAGAGAATATTCCCAAGGCCCATGCGTTGTCGGGACTCGTGGACGTAAAAGTCTAAAATGCACCTAGGCTTCAGCTGGTAATGAGCTCCTGTTTCGTCGAACATGAAAAGATTCTTCGATCCGGTCTTTAGCAGGCCAACTACGCTGCCCAGTCCCCTGTAAAATCGAAGCAAGGTTGAAACATTACGCGGATAATGATTCACGGTTGTGGTCCAACGTTCGTGATCCGCGTTGCTCGAAACGCATATGATTTTCATCCACCATGAATGTAAAACTTTATCTTTTAACAACTGCAACTACGGGACCCGTTCAAATCACGGATTGTAAATTTTTTATTAATTGTTATAAAGATGCATTTATAGAGAAGAATATCTCTTCTGACACATATTATGATAAAAATCGCTAAATATTTAATCAATTTTAGTGCTGCGTAGATCTAGTGTTAATTTCGTACACAATCCTTCAAATAATTTCATGAAAAGTTTCACTACAATGCATCGTAGAAGTAGGTTCATGCTGCTTAATTTTTTTTCATTTTTATGACATTCAGGTAATAATTTCACCGTCCCTGTTCCTATTAGACAGATTGTGAAATGCTTGAAGACGTATAGCCTCGCAATATACATGTAAAATAGTAAACATCTACACGTTTATTTATTGTAAATTGGGCATGCAATTTTAAACATAAAATATTTCATTTAACGAAGTAAATGTTTAAACAGTGTTTTATTTGAAAAATATTGATAATAGTTCGGATTTATTTTTAAATGAGATGAATTTTAATTAAATTTACTTTTCCCAATATTATAGTTATTTTCGTTATCGTCCCGTTTTTGTCCTCAATTTATTTTCACTACCAACGAATACTTGGGGCACAAGTATTACATATTCATAAAATAGAAATATTTTTTCCCAGAATTTTACTTACTATTTAAAATACTGTTCTATTGCACTGAATATCATCTATTGCCCTAAACAGTATTTCGAATATTTCACAAGTTAACTAAATATTGTTATGAAACAGACTAATTCAACGAATAGTTCGAAACATTTATGTTAGTAACGTTCCTCATTATACATATGTACATACGTTGTGAGTGAAACGTTCATAATAGAATTTCTTCGTGTTATTTCTAAATTAATAAAATATATATTTTTTATACGTGTTTTTGTTAAATAACACCTATGGAGACGAAGGTTTACATAATGTCTAAAGGGATTTACATTCACTTACATTGAAGGTTTACATAATGTTTAAAGGGGTTTACATTCACTTACATTGAAGGTTTACATAATGTTTAAAGGGGTTTACATTCACTTACATTGAAGGTTTACATAATGTTTAAAGGGGTTTACATTCACTTACATTGAAGGTTTAAATTCTTGATGTAATAAGAATATCAAGCGAATAATAAATTAATGAAGAAATAAAATGCGTTTATTTTCCACGGTTTGCTGCAAAGTTTAATATTAACAAACGGCTCGTTTCTGGCTCGTTAAAAACTCTTGACCGTATGCTTTTCAGTATTTTGACAAATCATTATTTTTTATTTTGCTTCGAGAAAGTTATCCAAGACTTCTAACTATATATAGTATATGGTAATGCGTGAGGGTAAGGTTCGTTAAGCAGAACGGATGAGGAAGAGCTTCATACTCTGATTCGCGCGACTTTTTAGAGGTTCATGGCCATGCCACGTTGGCCGTTATCGCGAAGCAAAATTGCTTTACAAGATTCGCAAGAGGAAGTTACAATATTACTGCCTTAAAAAATTCTACTTCAGTATATGACATACTGCACATTATCTTTCTTACTAGTCGTTCACTTTGCTTAGCTTCGAAAAATAACTTCCGAGTTGTAATCTTTTTTTAATCTTACTAATAACGACGTTCCTAAAATAAAATTTTGTGTAGAACGCAGAAAAATGTTAAGCAAATATTCTTTATACAACCTGGAAGAATTCTGACAATTAAAATAAGATTAAACTATTAATGGAGCGATTTGCACAAAATTATATACATGTTAACTGACATATATCCGCCCGCATGACTAAAATTAGTCATATAATAATATTAATATATAACATTAATATTAGTCACACGTTAGTCATTTGTGTTTTTTCAGAAAATAAATAAACGAATTAACGAAAATTAACGAAAGATGAAAACATAAATATTTCTTATATGTTACACGAAAAATGCATTTTCAAATAATCTTGTGTATGAAATAAAGAAATAAAATAGATCTTGCAATACTATCTAATTTCAATAAAAGTGTTTCGATTACTATTTTCAATTACTTCTTCCTCGTTTCTGTTCTATAAAATAGCCAAAAAAAATCGTAGATTAAGTTTTAAGTAGTCGTTGTAAAGAGGATTATTTACTTTTTGGATCCATTGTATCTAGTGGGGTTCATCACACCCTACCTAAGCAACGAAGCCCCCTTCCCTACAATCAGACCTGCAGTCAGACTCGTGATGAAGATTCTGAACAGAGGCGAATAAATATGTATGCTATTAATTTCCTTTAAACCGAAATAAAATTCTATTTTGTTGTAGCCGATACATGTACAGCGTTTGGAGAAAACATAGGCGTATAATAAATATAAACTTTCTTTTTTTTTTCTATGAAATTCTGAACGATGAAGAATTTCTAATCACTATAACCACAAAATACAGTTTTTGTTCGATATGTGTCCCAAATATCTAGCCGATAAAAGTCCCAGACTTAAACCCACTACCGCATGGAATACCCCGTGAGAGGCCACGAAGCTCGAGTGCCCTCGGTCGCCGAGGAGTGTAAATATAATACATAATCTTCCAGCCGATAATTGTCCCTGCCAGACCCGCGCTTTTGACATATATCGAGTAGACCGAGGCCACTCGAACTTCGCTGTCCTAATTTACATTCGGCAGTGTATCAAAGAATAGTATCTTCTAGTCGATATATGTCCTTGGGTGGACCCGTGTTGTGGATATATGTATATCGAATAAACACTGTACATACAGTTTTCTTTCGATATAAGACGACGACGTTTTTTCCGCAACAAGGGTGTTTTTTCTCTATCCTCCCTTCTTTTGAAGTTGTCCGCTCGACAGAACGAGACGGTATCTATTCTTCTCCAACGAAAGATACACGGATGCCCACTTTATGGTCTGGACAACTTTATACCGACCGATAAACTCTCAGCCCATTCAAGAACAATGCCAAGCCGAATAGGTAACCTCATCCACAATACGTCGGAAGCCGTCCCGAGTGATCGTCTTATATCGAAAGAAAACTGTAGTAGTGCAAGGGGTTAAAAAAAATGAGAATTAAATAAGATAGAGAATTTGATAGCCAACGAAATAGATGATTCCCTTATCCCGCGTTACACAGAACAGTCCACAAGAGGATGGAGATTTACAGAAAGCCTCGCAGTATAGGTACAATGCACCGTGTAGCCTGGAGTGGAGTCGATTGCATCGCGAGGGAACTCGCATCGTCACGAAGACGACGACGCCGGGTGCACGAGAGCGTCTACATACATTCCGTGCGTCGTTAATGGCGGCGCGAGTGGGTCTTTACGATACAGCTATTATCATCTCCGATCGTCGCGCCTGTACGGGGTATTAATTTTTCTCGCGCGGGAAACGGTTCTGAAGAACATTTTAATCAGGAAACACATCGGGTCGAGAGGAGATGCTTTGTGAATAGGGCCGAGCGAGGAAGGAAGTGCTTCGCTTTCCGCAGGCAAGCGACACACCAGACACGACGTATCGATCCAACCGACCATTTTGCGCGCCGCGAAACCCTTATCCTGCGAAATGCAGCTTCCCTTCTGCTCCCTACTGTCACAGGTTGGCTTTCCAGTTGCAAGTTTTTTAAGAGGATCTCCTTCGAAAACGACCGCTTACTCTCGCCGTTTTACGGTAACGCGCAACGCCGGAAACTGATCGCGTACCATTTTATTTAGGGATCAAAAATAACAGTTTCCCCAAAAAGTTTTTACGAAAAAGATCAGTAACTGAAACTCTAACTTGAAGATATTAACCCCTTGAAATACAAAGATCTCTCAAATACCTTATCTGTTTCTTATGACATTTTGGACATTGGTGTAAAATATTAATATTTAAGTAAATATTATCCATAATTTGTTTATTACCATATCCCAGAAACATATGTGTCTGCTTTGAATTTATACGAAAATTCGTGGTTATGCTTACATGAGTGATAAGCTAAATGGTATCTTTGAATAAATTGGAGATTCAACTGAAAAATGAAATTAATTGACAATAAAAAATAAAATGTATTGAGACCGATTGGCTAATTTTTGCATCGAATGCTTTAACACGTTGACTGCTATGTCGTCCATATGTGGGTGACGGAATTATTTGTCCAGGTTTTAAAATGCATTTTTACGTTAATATGTAAACTGTACCAAAGATTAGGATCTATAAAATGCAAGAAAGTTGGAGGACTACTCAATATCATACATTTAATTTTTTTCAATTTCTATTTCATTAAATAACTTACTTTGATTTTATGGAATTTTTGTGGTTTCTAGTTTGGCAGTCAAAGAGTTAAACATCTAATTTGGCAATTGGTTACGCTTTTACGATGAGTCACGACTTACTTACCGGTTTGCTTCGTTATCGACTAATAGGTAAATTATGTGGTCCGTGTCCCGAAGTTTTAGGGCGTTGGTTATTGGTTTGTTCAAACCCTGGGCTCTCGCCGAGGCCTCGCCCATGTCGTCCAGGATCCTGCTTAGTTGCCTCTGGCATTCGCTAAAACAAGTATTTTTAAACATTTACAGTGTCGTATAACTAGAGAAAATAAGCATGCGGTCTACGACGTTTATTTGTGACATTTTTCTGATTGAAATGACCCCGAACACGACACAGGATAAGGGACCAATTATTGTGTCTATATTAATTATATTTATTTTTAAAGCATAATGAATATTAAAAAAGAGATATATGACATATATATTAACTGATTTTAATGAAAAAAATGTAGTATTCATTATGGTTTAAAAATAAGTATAATTAATATAGGCACAGTAATTGGCACCCCCACAGTAATTGGGTCCCTTACCCCAATTTGAATTACATTTAGTTGCTTAATTCATTCACGATACGGTGGAACCTTGATTATATTATTTGTACTAATCTGCGAAACGCGAGTGTTCGGAAAATAAACAGTTACCTACTTATAGTATTAGAATAATCCTATTAAATCGTGTTGCATATCGATTGTTTAGATTGAATTGTTTACGTGTGAAACATGTAGGTATTTGGATGATAGGGAATTCGGATATTTTCAAGTATTTCGGATGTTTGGTCTCATTTTTATCAGAAAACTGTCGCGAACACGTTGGTAAAAGTTTTATAATTAGCCCTGTTCCTTGCAATTGGTGCAGGAAAATTTTATTCTACATGAAGACCCGTAGCCTATTCATGAGTTACATCCATTAAAATTTTAACTGTAATCGCAGCAATGTTTATTAATATTGTTGTAAATCATATGTTACGGTTCACTACACAAATAGGACGACGCGGTTGCTCCACTTTCGGTTCTCCTCTGTTTCCTCGTTTTTCTGCTAGTCATTCGTTTCGTACTTTCCTATGATTTCTCGCTAAGGAAACAAAAAGTCTTAGTACCTACTCGGAACTGAGAATGTTCATTTTCGGTAAATTCGTTTGGTGTTGTTGATTCAAAAAAAAAAAAAGACAGAACTCACTGTTTAACCAACCCTCCCAAATAAGTGATTTTTGTTTACCTAAATACATCGCATAAAGGAGAGCGTATATGTATTGATAATATTTCAATATTGGGATTATTAGTACAAATGTTCTTTTGTATTAATTGTACTATGATTTTTGCATGATCACCACATTTCTGTCGAGTAATTTTAAGAAGTAAGCTAAAAGCTTCATTTTTATTACGTTCAATGGAAACAAATGTTTCAAACATAAAAACAATTATTTCAAGCATCCACATTCTATGTCACATTGTATTGAAGCACTTATATTCTAGGTTAAGGGACCCGATTCCTTTGGGGTGCCAATTACTGTGCCTATATTAATTATACTCATTTTTAAAAATTTTTCAAAGTTGTACGCACAATTTCAAATAAAATAGACTAGTTACTATGTGAAATAATATTTTACCCAATCAAGAATTTCGACGATATCAATGGTAAAAAGTTTATAAGTTTTTCAAAAAGAAATTCCCAAAGTATTCTTTCGAATCAGGCCAATAGTGATTTCTCAGTCTAATTTATTTATGTATCGTAATACAAGCACGACACGTTGAAAAGAAAGTCAGTCTCCGGAGCCAAGTAAATATTTAGTCAACTCGGGCGAACAGAAACGAGAAGACTTTTTGGTCATGTAAATACAATTCGCGATTCTCCGTCGTCTCTTTCTGCACGTTCTACAAAATAATTATTATCGGCAACCCTGTCGTCGCGGGGCATACCTATAGTTCCGAACGCGGCGATTTATAAAATCGATTACACAATCCAATTATGCTTCTACGCTCCAAAATTAGCGTGTGATTCAGCGCCGCGTGTTTTCCCGTTCCGCATACTTGTGACCGTGCAAGTTCGCGTAAAGAATCGTCGACGTGTGGAGCCTGTCAATTAACGACGAACAAGGTTCTTTCAAGTGATAATCATTCTCCAGTTTTCCGCGAACAACCAAGACAACATACATGTATACTTGCATCGCATTAACCCTTTAAGGGCCGGGATAGTCACGTGACTTTTTCAGTGTCAGCAGGTCGGTAACTGCTGTATAATTTCCATTCACAGCCTTCAGACACAGACTTAAGATCCGTCTTGGTCTTGATCCGACGGGTCTTAAGTCTGTGACTAAACTTGTCACATTTTTTGCTCTGTATTATCGAAATTATGAATTCTGACGCCAGAAACGAGCTTCAAGTTTTTGGCTTTATTTCGCAGACAATCAAGACAAAATATAGCTCAATTTCTAGCTGGAGATATTTTCTAGCGCTATTCTCCATTTCATCCAAGAAACTCATCCAATGGCATAAAAATGGTTGCATTCCACGGCATGCACATCGTTAATTTTTTGACTACATCTATCGCTTATATTACCAAATATCTAGATTGAACCTTCCTCTTTCGAATGAGCCCTTTCCCAGCGAAAAATATTCTCATATAAGGACGAAAAGTCGGGGAACGTAAAACCATTTTTCGCCTATTTTTGTCGGTAATGTGGTCACTCTACCTTATCGCGAATCTACGAAGACCGGGCCCTTAACCCTTTATAGCTTCGCGTAACATTGGGGTCACATGATAATATATCAATATTTTTCAGTCCAATTTTATTTTTAACTACAACATAACGGAAAGTATTTTAAGTTCTTTTGTTTCTCCTTTTTTACATTAACCGTACCGAGCACAAAATGGAACCGATATATACAGTGGTATACGTTCGACGTAGATCAAAAAATAGTATCTCCTATCCGATATATTTCTCTGGCGTGTTTCGAATATATATCGAGTAACCACTGTACATGGCGAGCTGAGAATCATACTAGTGTAAGTCACATGCGTGGTATTTCGCGTAAAATAATGTACCGCGTTTGTTATAAAAATTCCATATAAACTCCAAAGACACATCTATAGATTCAGAAAACCTATAAAAGATGTCTGTATGTGAAAATTAAAGAACGAAACAGAATTTTATACCATCTACAAGTGAATTGTTTAATTGTGATTGACTCACATCGATATATTTCGAAACATTTTGATTAGTAAGGGTAATGAGTACCTATACAAATATTCTTAAGAAATCACTTTTTTTATCGATTTCTTGTTCAAAAATATGCATATATTATTGTTACGAGCCAGGGCTGCGAGCAACGCGAGAAGCCGGCGAGGGTGTTGTTACCCCAGGAATATGGTTTCAATTTGTTAGTTAGGTACGTGGACGCACCCAATGCGAAATTCGGGAGCCGCTAGATTGGAAAAATCATTGTTGGATTAAGAATTTTAGAACTTTGATGGAAATCAGGGACCCGCTAGGATAGTTAGTAGACCTCGTAACTTATATATAATTGAATTGATACAATCCGAGCGGTAAGATTATATCGTGTGGGAACGTTCAATTATTAGATTAGGATTTTGGAACAATAATTGAGGGTTTGTAGATTCGGCGATTTAACAAACAAGACAAATATATTCTGCATGTTACAAGTGTTGGTGTCGCGAATGAATTTATAATAAGTATACAATTAAAGAATTTGTTACCTATAATGCACGGTTTTGACGCACTGGCAATGCGGGGTCAAAGAGCAATTATGAAAATGCCAAATAGAATCTATACCGAACTAGCAGAATCTATAAGGTTAAAATTTGATTCGAAAGGGCATTTTGACCCGATCTCACTAGAATTGACGCTTATGCGTGCAACGCGACGTGACTCTTCACGTGACTGCACGAAATAATATTGGACACACGATATTCATACAATATTGTTCGACTGGGGATTATTATGCAAAATAAAAACTGTTTTCAGCAATTGCAACTAGGAGCTACATAAATGTTTATATCTTTTCTTAATTATTTTAATCAGTCGAAGATATAATTTTATAATCAGTTGCAGATCAGTTGATTAAATAATCAGTTGAAGATCAGTTGATTATATAATCAGTTGAAGATAATAAAACAGTATTTTTAAATTCTGTAAATGTTTCTACCGTTTTGCATTTCATCTACATACTCATGTTCACCACAAATGAATATGAATATGAACACTGAATACCCGATTCTCGAAAAACTGCCTCTATTTAAACTGTGACAATTTCATAACAAATGATGATACGATAAAATTTTCGACAGTTTTTGGAGACATTTGAATTTGCAGCATTTTTGCCTGCTGCATCATGTAAAAATCTCTTAGAGGAGAGTAAACACTGCCTTGCAAAAGTAGAGGCTTCATGCTTTAACACTAAACCCACCAAGCACAAAACATATAAAAGTGAAACGTCTTATAGAGGGGAGAAGACTGAATTTATTGAAACTTTGTACGATTTTCATTATAATATATGCTTAAATAAAGAAGTCAATTCAGTAATCTCCCATAAAAAAACTATTCCATAATTTCAATAATTGCGAAATAGAAAACCGGTCATTTGACCGTGGTAGGTTTAGTGTTAAAATAAGTTCAGAGTTATGGTTGTACTATTTGTTTTTACGAAATTGTCACAACTTAAATATTGAAAATTTTTCATATATATATGTCTTCATTTTCCTAGAACACATGCACATTAACTCATTACATTGATACCAATCAGACTGCGATTTTATACTATACTACGGTTTTCCCTATTTATATACCCGCTACTGTACATATCTACAAGAATATGTGAACTTCAGTCTATTTTTTTCTTTCTTAGGCGACTTCCCACTCAGCAGATCGATCGTGCCTTAAGTTAATGTGTCGTGGGATCCGACCTAATTCTAGAACTGGAGTCGAGCCAATAAGCCACTTTACAATGCAAATTGTGATGGATAATCGGAGCGGTGTAATGTTTCCATGAGGCATTGAAACGGCGTATAGCGTTGATAGATCAGCAAGCTCCACATAAGAAGTTTCACGTGTCGCAGAGATGTATGTTACTTATCAGAAATTTCGCTTACAGCTCACATTTGCATCCCCTACATTGCAAATGTGATTTATTTGCAGAAAGAACCTTGCGCTGGTATATGTAGAGCTCAGGCTTGAATATAATTTATTTATATTATTTTATTTATTCACTGCCTCAAACAAATTAATTTATAATGCCTTTGTTTTGTACAAAACTCAAATAATTTCCTATTTGAGTTAACTAAATCGGCCGAATAATAAATAAATCCTAATATCAGGATTTAGAAACATTAAAAAATGTTATGGTCGAACTAAAGTAAAATCATGATCATTGTAAAACAGAAGAAATATAGTTTTATTACAAAATGTTATGTTGGCATGGTAGAAAATAACAATGAAATGATAAAAACATTTTTTCGAGTCGCCAAAAAAAGTTTCCTTTTAGGAAACATGCTTTTAATGCAAACTCAGGCTATGTGCAAAATTTGAGCTCAATCCGATTTGTCCAATTTTCGGAATTTTAGTCCAGATTTGACATAAATATAATCTTATCTAAATATACAATCTTATAATTCTAGCGTAAATATTATGTTGTTACGTATCATTTCGTTTTAATATTATGATTAAATTTCGCAGCGATAAACATTAACCCCTTTTAAAAAATTACATAAAATGACAAAAGAATGAATTAGTATAACCCGTAATTCCCTTCGAAACTTTCGCTAATATAGTTGCCATGTTGCGAAATTTTCCACAAACTTTTATAATTACAGAACGCGAAATCGAATTGCACTGGAATTTTGTAAATATATTAACAGCTCCGGTAGATTAATAACAATACAAAAAAAAAACGCCGAAATATCCATAAAAGATTCTGTCTAATTAGAAATATTTTCTGTCTAATTAATTTTTTTGTATTAGAAACTATATTTATAAAAGTTTCTATTTTATTTCTCCTTGAAGATCTTTATGAACTATAATTGCATCGAGATTCGCAATCTAGTAATTACTCGCGGCGCTACGAAAGCAGTTACAGTTACGCACCACATCCTGAATATTTACTCTCATATTTTTCTTGATTTTATTATCTGGTAAAGTTGAACGACTCTGCAATTAAACGCTGCACGCTTATAGCAAAAATGGAACCAGCAACCGCGTATTGAACTCCTCGTTGACGTTTTATCGTCGATATTTCATCGTATCGAGTGATACAGTCTATTCCACAAGAGCGTGGACGCGATATCTGAGTGCAAATAAATCTTTTCTGTAAAAAAGATTAATAATGTGTCCTATCACCAGAATTAGCGATTATTGCTTCACAACGTCTGGGCATACTTTCAACCAGCTTTGCAGCGTATGAGACAGGAAGAGATCTCCATATTTCTCGAATACGGCGAACTAGCGTCTTCAATTTTAATATACGCTTTCCTAGGAGTTTGTACTTCATGAGAGACGAAACATTTTCGATTGGATTCCGTTTACCGTTTTCCGTTTAGCGTATACGGTGCTCATCTCGAAATGACATGAACTTCTCAATGACAGAAATGATACTAAGAGAATTGGGGCTATTGCGTATTAGAGGAGACATTGTATGTTTGGCCTGGCACAATCTTTGCTGTAATGGGTATCAAATTTCACAGATATCGCGTCCACGCTCTTGTGGAACAGACTGTAGAGTCCCAGGGACTTGTATTAGTAATTAGCGTTGGTTTGATCCGACGACGACGACACCGCTGAACGGATGAGCACCATCGGGAACCAATAAAACGCACGTATTATGCCGCCCGAAGCAATTTGATCGGGAACAATAAAAACACACGGTTTCGAGTTTCACGCTGCTTTCACGAGAAAAAGGAAATCGTTTTTATGAATATGTATTGAACACGTAAATTATTACGAACTCGCGCGGTGAAATCATCGCGTTCGTTTTCTAAAACGCTCGCGGATAGAACGGAAATCGCTCTCGTGATCACTCCTCGAATTTATAAAAATCTTTGAACACTTAACCCTTAAGTGGACCTCCAAGATGTATACTTAAGAAATGCAATGATTTTTTAATTAAATTATATCTAATAATATATTCAAGTTCAATATTCATCGCTATCGAAATGGTAAATAGTTTTACGAGCCGCGGGCCAGGGCAGTTAACGCGTAGACCGAGGTTTGTTTGCTTACACAGGGATAGGTTGTCGTGAACTAGTCGATGCCTGTTTCATCACCGATTTGCCCACTAGAATAGGAGTAGTGAACTAGTCGATGCCTGTTTTATCACCGATTTGCTCACTACCATAGGATGGGTAAACGGAAGGTATTGGGAAGTCTGCCCCCGTAACGATTAAATATTATTGATACACCTCGAGCGGTAAAGGTGTATCAATGTGGGAAATACTAGCCACTGGAATTCAAAAGGATGTAGAAATGAGTTGAAGACTCGTTTGTTCGACAATAATATAATATAAAAGTAATAGGGGTCTACAATTGTGTAGTGTATAGTATTATCGCGGATACTAAGTGTCGTTGCTCTCGATTTTGACGCACTGAGAAATGCGGGGGTTATGTTAGCTAACTTGCCTTGAATAACGGAGGTAGCGGTTAAAGAATTTATTCGAAAGGAACTATGAACCCGATCTCACGACGCGTATCTCTCGGTTTTCAGCTTCAGACTAACCCGTTCATGAACAAACTTGGACCCTTTATATAGTCCGATTTTGTTTAGAAGAAGTCAGAATGGGGGGGGGGGTGTAAGGCATCCCTTCAAATTTTTCCATATGCGTGCACCTTTCCCTAATGTCGTAATTGTTTATCATGGCATATAGTCGTACCTCAACAACATGTGGTTTCAAGAAGTAAGAGACTCAAGTAAACAGAGTCTCCGTACGTAACAATAGAGACGTAGTGAGTTAGTCAAATTTCATCTAAATAATTATGTTGTTAATAGTTACACAATAAATGATTATTAGCATAAATTTAAGTCGGTCCCAATAGTTCATTTATGGGTGCACGAGTTGCATAAACTTTTTCCAGTAAAAATAATAAAAATTACATGAGTTACATATTTTTTTATGGAGTACGTTTTGAAAAACATCTGTTGCCATAATTCCGATCCTTCTGCTGATCAAAAACAAAAAGAATGGGGAAGTATATTAATCAGTGTGAATTTATTACAGTTCGTTATTTACAAAATGACGGCATTTTGAACTTAAATTAATGATTTTGCAAATATATTTCCGCCGTTAGATTTTTTGTACCTGCGATAACGAAACATGTGTTAAAACAACCCTCTCAAAATTTTATGTCAATTGGCCAACTAGAACTTAAGATATCATGGTAACAGTTTCGAGAAATGTGGTTTCGAGAAAAACGCGTTTAAAAGTGCAATTATGAGTTAACAATTGCGAGATACAATTTCTGATGAAATGATGAAAAAATTCAATCGTTTACAATTTGTTGTTTTTGGAATCATTTTGATACCGGATTCAATATAATACGGACTTATGATCGGACTGTTAGGTTTATGGTCTCAATCTCGAGCAGAACAGAGTAAAACGAATAACCGCGGCACAATTTCATCACAGACTTCCGTAAGCGTTACGAGTCATCGCCGAAGAATTTACGAACGTTTAGACAGAGTTCAATTCCCACCTTGTGAAATAATAGTAATCTTTTACAACGTGAAAAAGGTCAATGACGCGAGAAGCAGTCGTGAGAACAGATCAAAATGAACTGCGAGATTTTACCAAAATCCACAAATCCAAATCAAAGTAACATAATTTTAAGCTAATTTAATTGAATTTAATTTGGAGCTAAAAGTTATCACAGTGACTGCTTTAACCTTTTTAAATCATACAAATTCTAATGAGATTAGGTTAAAGCACAAGAGAGAGTTAAAATACAGAATTATAATAACATTACAAACAATTATAGTCATTCACATATGAGTGACATGACAGACAATGTGTTAACCTTGTAATAGTTATACGTATAACGAAGATATATATTTTAACCCATTCAAACTAAATTTTGTTTATGAAACTTTTATCAACATATTTGTGACATTTTTATGATTGAATTTGAAAACAGGATGCAATTTGACTCATATTTATTTGTTACAATACGGTAGAACCTCGATTATCCGTTTTAATCAGTGAATATGGATCGCTTGAGATTGAACTACACTGAATTCTCTATAAATATCCACAACACGATTCTGGCGAGGGTCATATATCGGATACGAGAAACTATTCTTTGATTCGCACCGAACGTAGAAAAGGGCAACTAAGCTCTAGAGGCTTCGGTTGCCCAGGAATACGGTTACACGTGAAGTACGCAGGTATTTAAATAATGGAGATTTTAATTACTATCGGTTCGGATAATCGAGGTTCTACTAAATCGTCAATAAAACGCGCAAATATGCTCCGATTTATGTCATGTTTGGTCACATTTTAATCAGAAAAACGTCACAAACATGTTAATCACACTTGTATAAGAAAATAATTGAAAACAAACTAGTTCTGCCTCACTGATTCGCCTAATCTCGTATACATTAAAAAAAGATGAAAAAGAGTCGTCAATTTAGTTATAGACTCTATAACTATATAATATAGAGGATAGTAGCAGATGGGATGATGGAAAGAAGAGAGAAATAGAAAGTGGAGCTTTTGAGTATGAAGTGCTGATGCAGACAGAATTGTCTCCAAAAAGATCCTGATGGCAGTTGACGATTACGTCGCGCCGGAAGGAAAAGGAGGAAGGCAATAGAAATATGCCTAAGGCCTACTCTGCGAATTCCATGACATGTCTCCATAGGTAAAAATTGTTACACATTGATAGCGGTCGATTATGCATTTGAACAGTCAGTCTCATAATCGATGGCACACAGTTTAAATCAGAATAACTTTATTATAAATGGAAAAAGCGACCTCAGTTTTTCTGCCAAGATAAACGGATTAGTTTGCTAGATGATATGTAATGAACATTTTGGAACAATTGTGTTTATTCTAAATTACGGAAAAAAATGAACAGGTTGCTTTTCACAACTTTTTTAGTTGGGTTTGTAGCGAAAATTTAAAAAATGTGTTTTGTAGAATACAGTGAATGCGCTTTGTATGTAGCAGCTCGAGTTTTGTCGTGCTCGGAGTACATACTATTCTTTGATGAATTACCGCGGTCGGTAAACACGTCATAATTCCTGTCTCCTTTGAATTATCTGTTAAAGTCTCAGTGTCGCCAATACTGCCGACGAGATCCCACTATTCTTTGATGCAGTGCTGAACGTAGAATATTATTTTTCATTACTTTTTATGAGACTTTTACCAACATATTCGTGGCATTTTTCTGATCAAAACGAAACCAAATATGATATGATTCCGATGATAATTACTTGTGTAATGAACGATTAAAGTTTTGCACGCAAAGGAAGACAGCGTATGGGAAGAAAGATTCGGAGAGTCGAAGAGTTCGGGAACGATGAAAGATTGGCGTGAGCTCAAGCCTTTAAATCAAAATTTAAACTTTTTTATTATGAATTATTTTTTTTACGAGACATTCTATTACTTTCATTATGGAACGTATTCAAGGATGTGCTCACTACGTCAAATATAAACATTGGTAGGCTTTTCATGAAGAACATTCTTCATGAAAACAGTCGAATATCTCAGTAACGGTAAGTTTTAGGACAAATACACTTTAGTACTTTTATACTCAGAATACGCTAATCTATCGAAATCGAGCATAAAAAATTGGACATTCCATTTAAAAATACAAAGGTGACCTCTATATCTTCTCTACGCCTCCACTTGCAAGAATATCATTTATACCATATTATGTAGTTTCTTAAACCCTACAACTTTTGTAAGTAACCTTTTTTCGTATTGTTTGAAATAACCAAGATAGTCAAGTGAACAGAGTTCGTGGGACACTGTATATCCCTGGGTAGACCCGCGTTATGGACATATGTATGTATATCGAGTAAACACTGTATAGGAAATGTGATCTGATCGTGTTAAAATTAAAAAAATTGTTTTGATGGCGTTCTTACGACCATACTGGCCAATGGAATGTCAATCGATCGCAACGACCGTGCAACTTTAGGGATGAAAATGTTGGCGACATTAGAGGCCAATTATAAGGCAACTGGCCGCCGGTTTTCAGTAGTCGATTTTGCTAGGCGAGCAACTCTCACCTACACAAGTATGCGGCGGTGTTACGCATTTTGCGGTGAACTCTGTTCGCAACAGGTGTAACTTTTCATTTCTCCTCAGTCACATAATCGGTCATATAGTTTAATTTAAAATTTATGCAACTTCTGTTCTTTTTTAATTGGTTACTACAGTGACTCCAAAAAGCATTTACCACTAGGTTTACGGAACCCATCTAAATTTTTTGCCCGTTTTTAATTTATTATTATTGAGATTGTAAAGATGCATCCATGAGGAATCATTCAACAAATTTAGTTCTTTGGGTATATATTATACAAAAATGGCTAAACATTTGGATGGACATCTTATCTCAACCTCACCTTATCACCTTATCTCAAAATTTTGTATAGCATTGTTTTCAAAAGATGGCTATATAGTACTTTATACAAAATATGTAATACATTCCACATATACTTTTTAGCATCTTACATATTTTTCTATACAAATTATTTGTTATACAACATGTACCTTTACATAGTACCTTACAAATATGCTCCCGTGTGTTGTAAATATTATATTTTATATTTATGCTTATACATAAAATATTTTATAAATACAAATAAAATAGTTTGCTATTTTTAATATTTTTAATATAACCACAAGTCATCGCTAGATTGATTTACGCAGTGCCATTTATATGATCTACCTTCTATATTTTCTCGATCCTTTTCCTCATTCGATATGCGTGTTATGTATTTCGTTTCCTATCAATAACAATCTGTATTTGTATTATGCGTAAGATTTCTTTCTTATTTATCACATTATTTGATACTGTAGTCTCGTCTGCACAACTGTTATTTGTGTTATTTTCTGTCACGTTTAAATCAAGTGTATTTGTCTAATCGCGATATAATCTTGCTTTCCAAGTTATTTGTCCAATGTCCCATTAGCTGACCGCGTGAATTATGTTACGTATGCTGAAAATGTGATTCGCTAATCTATTTCGTTGACCTTCAAATTTACCATTTCATTCGTTTTAATTATTCGTTGTCTTATTACGTCTCCTGTTATTTTCTAACTTTTGGCTATTACTTTTGGGTCAATTGTTAATTAATTAATTTATGTTATTTTTTATTATAATACAATTTAATATTACACGAATATTATTTACTATAACATAATATCACTTTTAATATAATATTAATTGAAATAATAACGAACTACATATGTATACAAATACTAGTAATGAAATAATCTATAATTATATTCGAGACATTGATTATGAATTAATTTAACAATCATATCAAGTGATCATCTACATTATAATAAATAATTACTGCCACGTCAAATATAGAAGTAAATATTTCTAATATTAACATTAAATCTACCATTTTATAACAATATGATATTTTTTACGCTTCTTTGCAAATTTTTTATAAAAATTCAGTAAAAAGTGTTAACATGAAACTTGTTTCTACGTACTTATCCTACTTTTATTACACATTTCTTTTTTATTAAGTGTAACTAAAATTGATTGCAGCACAGTATGTATACTAAAATTAGCTCTTCATAAGAAAAGTATATTTCCAATCGATCGAGCCAAAAGGTACGCCATCAGCTATAGCCGGAAGTAGTCATGCCAAAATAAAATTTTGTCTACTTCTCACAATCTTATGAAGACAAACTTTTAATTGAAAAAATCGAAATTTTTATTTTAAAGTGCCACCATTTTAAAAATTTTTAGTATTGTTAAAACGTCTAGTTCCGTCTATAACCACATTCATACTGAGTAAGAATAACTTTGATTTTCTAGGTTCAAACAAGCGGGCTGGAATCATGTTAACCAGCAATATACCTTTTTATGAAGAACTAATTTTAGTACTCTACACTGCAGACGATTTTAATTGTTTTTTAACAAAAAAATTTGTAGTTACTCTTAGAAGTACGATAACTATATAGAAACAAGTTCTGCGTTAACACTTTTTACTGCATTTCTGTAAAAAAATTTGCAAAAAGCGTTAAAAAAGACACCCATCACAGTAGAAGATCCCTTTAAATTAATAAAATAGTGTTAGAAAATCTTTTAGCTGAGACGCTTGTACGCAGTCGTATTACATACTGCGGAACAAAAAAACCGATGACGTCAGAACAAATAGATGATAATGTGATTGAAATGTTCAGAATGTTGCAGAAATTCTTTGCGTTGAGATATCCCCGTAAAATCCAAGTCACGCCAACACGTGGAACTATTACAACGACAATTACTTTCGCCATCGATTCACCGGTAACACTAGCGAACGTGATAGTGTCCAATGTCTTGTGTCATGTCAGACAGTTTATTTTACGCCGCACCGGATCGAACTGATTATGTTCCGGGAAGTCATCGAGACGCAAGAATGACTTTAAATTACTGCAATCGTGTCATCGACGCGAAGTGAAAGTACCATGCACGTTCCATATTACAAGATAACCTTGAAGATGACGACGACAATCACGATAAGCAGTACCTATTACGGCATTTCGATTTATTCAATTGCAAAATTTAATACATATTCCCCGGTACAATTTACTAAAATATCACGAAACTTCACTATAATAAACGTTCACATCTCGTATCTTACGTTCGTGATCAGATATTTCCGAAACGGTAGGTACAGTAGAGTACGGGTAAGGTCAATGTCAATAATTCGACTGAAAAAATTCAAATGACAAAGTGACAATAAAAATTTACTTACTTTAACTCTCGATGATCACCTTTGAAGTCTTCTGGAATGAGAGCGTGCGTGACCTTGTTGATCTTTCTGGGCAAGAGTTTATTTACGTTGAACTTGAACTCCATCTCGGCAGTATATTTTACGTTACGTTCCTATTGCCGATTTACACGCGTGATACGTTCAACAACCAACCCCTAACCTACCAATGCTTCTGTCACTACACGGACTTATCACCTCCCAAGTGTTTTTTCGAAACTGTATCTCGAACGAATGTCCTGAATATGGCGGTCAATGGCACCCACCGAAGCAACTTCACTGCATGTTTTTTCCGAGGAAATTACGAATAGATTTCTGTGTCACTGTTGCTCGAGATTACTCCGGTCACCGGGAAACCTCCCCAATGGTTGGACGATTCGGCAGTTTGCAGTTTATTACATATAATTTCTCTGCTGTCACGTGTTCCTACACGGAGATCTCTATATTCATATTCTGACAACTCTTAACTTGCGATTACTCTATACGTCAGTCTCGAGAAAAAATCCGAGAATCATCTGCTAACAATATGCGATAAAATTCGGTGACTCCGTTGTAATGATAGTTCGCACGAGATGTTACAGAATTTCTCGGATCGATCAAGACTCCATAGACCCGATGTTCTTCGCGGCTTGTAGCCGACTGATATCCATCTGTCCCGCGTCGTCGCTTTTCCACTACTAGTGCAAGCTTGGCAGAGAAGTTGGGCGACATACACGGCTTCCTATCGTTGACAATTTGACAGCTGACCGATGCGACAGCGAATCGGCTCGAAAATATCAACTTCAGAAAATGTAATGTTTGCTTTTGAAAATGTCGTGATGCATAGGTCAAAATATTTTATGAGAGCACTAAAGAAATGAAATTTAATGACGACGCAGTGTTTCACCTGACGAATCGCTGGAAACCTCACAGTTTACTGGCGAGCGGTACGTTCAATTTTTTATTGAAAGCCGCGAGTCGCGCCGAGATGCGCGCGCAGACTATACCTGAGATGCGTGATTGTATCGCATCACGCATGCGCTATCATTTTTGCTTTTCGCAAAATAATAATAAACATTTTAAACATATCAATATAGTTACGAGAGCAAGAAATATTCTTTTTAATAACGACTACAAAGAAAACAATCCTACGAATAAATAATAATATTACTAATGTACAATATTTTAAATTATACTAGTATAATAATATTTTTAAATATTATTATAATAATTATAGTACAATGTCAAAAAAACATATGATTAATTCTTCCTGATTTTGTTAGCGATCGCTTGATGATTTATATTTCTTTATGAACACCAGCTGTCGGTGCAGGTAACGTCGCAGCATAGACAAAGTAAAAGAATAGACCATTCACCACATGTGGTTTCGCTTCATACAATCTGAAAAATCTGAAATAGCAACATCGCTAAAAATCAGTGGTTTTCTTGCTCCCTCTAACCAAATGGAACAACCATTGGTGAACTACATAGATCAAAACATTGGACTCTATATATGTCATGCCACGGTAAAGTACTGTAATTCACTGTAATTGAAGCATCAAAATTGTTATAGCAATATAAATTTCTACTAGATTTAGTAATCGTCAACAGTAAAAATGCCCACGTGCGTTGTTAAAGGATGTATGAATAGAACGTTCAGGAAAACGTGTACACAGGAGATGGAGGAAAAAATAATGAAAATCACTTTTCATAGGTAAGTATGAAGGAATAAGGTTTTCATACAAAACAATTCTTTTTATACAAAAATTTATTTCTTAGAATTCCAAAAAGTGGTATGAGACGCTTATTATGGCTAAATAGATTGGGTTTTGATGAGTTGACTGTACCTGTAAAGCGTGTATAGTATGTTCAAAACATTTTAAGATCGAGGATATTGATAGATCCTTAATGTCTACAAGCTTAAGATCACATGCTTTACCTTACGTATGTAATATTTTATAATGGGTGCCGTATTATGTCGTGTAAAATGTTTTAAAATTGGTTATTTTGAATTAAAGGTACAAGATTTAGAAGATACAAGCGAAAGAACCAAAGACGAGGAATTATCAAAAGAAGAGAGTTCATTTCCTGTTGTATGATTCTGCAGTTATAAGCAATGACCCAAGACGAAACATTTTTTTGTTTCATTTTGGTTCAGTTCTGATTAAAATAATTACTTCTCTTGCAAGAAGATTAAGAATTTCGTTTCGCTTATAGATTTTGTTTCTGTTTCGTTCCAGGTCCCTGACTGAGAAATACTAGTACATATTAGTATATTATTAATATATATTATTAGTATATTAGTATAAATAATAGTACAATTATCTTATAGAAATATTACTATTTGTAGTTATATTTGGCATTAAAAGAAGGACCCAGAAATCTAGATATATGTGCTGCATCTGTAAAATGTCCAGTTGAAAAGCGTTCTATCAATGTTTCTTCTGATGAACCATTAGAGAATATACAGAGACTTGTGTCTCCACCAAAAAGTAAATGTGTAGGTCTGTTGTATAGTGCACACATATGAAATCTCGATTGAGATGCATTATTTTAATATATCAAAATATGTCTTATTTTGTTGCAGTTAAAGACGAACATTGCACCGAACAGCGAACGGAACGCAAAATCGACATTAATTTCGGCGAACTGAACGGCAAACGAATTGGAGAATCGGCATTAACCCTTTCGTTACCATCAAGAGATAGAGATCAAGGGGTAGAGATATCTCGCTACCACTATGTCGCATATACGAAGCTATGGACGAGATATTTCGCGTCAAAATGCTCGTTACTCGACACTATGAACGAGATTTCTCACATCGCAAGTTCTGCTACGCGATGCTATGAACGAATATGTTTTGTATCTATCCTTCAATATCTGCACTTGCGTACCTATACTTCAATATCTATCATACGGTATTTACAGTACAACGTCACTTATTCGATATATTCAGCGAGACTAAAAGAATATAAGAAAGATAACAAGATACTTTTAGTATTTTCTCTTCAATTCTGTCCAATAGCAATTTTTCAAAATTTCTTTTTCTCTCCACGCGATAAACAAATTGATCTAACGCCTCAAAAAATCCAAGTCGTATGGTTCAGTCTTAAAAAAGCTATTGACCTTTTAAAACTGTCCAAATATTATTGCGAGCCACTATATATTACATTCAAAAAACAGAAACATGATCCTCCAGATATATTTGGCACTTTTTACATCTTCGTAGGACAAAGTGAATCAGATGTTTTATATAAAGAGTTTAACCAGTTGACTGTGGAGTTTAATTTGAAAAATCCCTCACGGCGCGGAATTAAAATCAAGCAATGAGGAATATATACGTCGCACGCAGGCCAAATGCCGCTATTGTACATTTTACGAAAACAGTAAAACAAAATGAGAAAGAATTATGTTTTTATTCGAGAAGAAATTAACAATTCATTAACATTAACCGCACCGCAATAGAGTTTCGGATTGACGTGTATACACGTCAAACGCGCTGAACTGATTAAGTTAATTTTGCAAAAACTTCTAAAATGCAGGTTCTGCGTGAACTCCTCGCAATCCGACAGGAAAGACTGTTTTATTATTTAATCTGATATTCGCTTTAGTCATTGACAACGCGTTACCAAATGTGACAAAATTCCGATGATATTTACTTGTATAATGAACGACGGAAGTTTCGGACGCAAAGGACAGCATATGAAAAGAAAGAGACGCGGAGAGTCCTTCTCGCCTCGAGTTCGACTGCTCGGTTTTCGTCGCTTTGCACAGTGCGGACAAATAGCCGAATTTCGGGCAAAAGTCTAGATGTGGTTACTAATGTATATGTACTGACAATTACTCAGAAAATGAAATTTAACAATACAATCAATAAATATGATTATACACAAAGTTTATCGCATATAAAATATAAAAAATATAAAATATAAAGAAACAATACTATAAAAAATAGCAAAAAATACAATTTTAATTAAAACTTAAAATGACTTAGCACTTTCAAACATTTAAAATATGTGTCTTTGCCTCTATGTTAGTGATACACGAGTTAGTAACACAGAGTGATCACTCTATGTTAGTGAAATCGGTTGACGAAGAAAAAAACGACATGTATTGAAAGATATAAAAATCTCTAGGTTCTGGTCCAGGCTAAAAAGTTGATGTAGGTTCTGTTCTAGGCTAAAAAGATGATGCAGGTTCTGTTCCAGGCTAAAAAGATGATTCAGAAAAGTGGGGACGCTAAAACCCCGAGCGTGAGCACTCTCATTTCCTCTCTGATCGCTGTTCTCTCTAGAAAGATCTACCGTTTCCACTAACGGTTATACTGACTAACGCATAGGGTGTTATTAGTGCGCGTTCTTATTTCTTATGAATTTTTATAGTAATAACAGAGAGGAATGAGAGTGCTCACGCCCGGGTTTTCGGCGTTCCCGATATAGTGCTGACATCTGCTCAGCCTTAGCATGGCACAGAACCGGTCAGTCTTTCCTGGAACAGAACCGGTCCACCGACGAGATATATATAAAGACTGCCAGCCCCCGTGATCAGTTTTCCCAGGTGGCCTTGAACAATCGATAGTACCGCTATAACGGCCGCTAGAAGAAGCTAAATAGTAACATTTTCGTCCAGTATAGGGAGCTGGGTGCACTTTCCACATTCAGTGTCGAGTGACATTTTCCGAGTCCTCTCTGATTCGGTCGCATGATCCCTGACAAAAGTGGCCGACATCGTAAACAACGGCGCTGCCGTAGCTTCGTTCGACAGCCGTGCCGCGAACACACTCACACACCACCAGGTCGACGTGTACGTGTACTGATGAGAATAGCAAGGGTCCGGGATGCCGCGAATTATTCCTCGATAATGCAAAGATGGGGCTTATCAGTCATCAAAAGCGCTATATAAAAGATAAATCTAGAGCGCTCGCCATCAGACAGGTCCTACTTTTGCTTTCTCGAGCAACATTTTTCATTAATCGGTTGCATGATGCCTGCCGTAGCTTCGTTCGAACAGCCGTGCCTCGGCACACTCACACACCGCCAGGTCGGCGTGTACGTGTAACTACGAGAATCGCAAGGGTCCGGGATGCGGCGATTCATTGCTCGATAATGCAAAATGCCAGAGTTGGGCAAAATATTTATTTAAATAAAAATTTCGAATAACTAGTAAAAGATAAAAAAATTTTTATTCCTTATTCGAAGGTTGGAATAAAAAAAGTATCTTTATTCGATGAGTATCGAATAAATAATTTTATTCGACGAGAATTTATCTGACGAAAAAAGATAATTCTTTTTATTCGAAGCGGATTTATTCGATATATCGATTATAAAATAATTATTACAATGGTGAACAATATGGAAAATAAGAAGGCAATAAGAGTGTAATGAAATTATACAATAAAAGATAATTATTTTCATTCTACGCATTATACGTTTATTTATTGCCTCTGTCACTGACGTTTTTCCGTAATTCACGAGCAAATGTTCTATTTAGGTAGCGACACAGACGAAGTATAGGAGTAGACCAATCACCCAATGTATTTTTCTGTCTCATGCTCGGGGGGCTCTAGAGCTGTCTAGAGCCCCCGTACCATTCCGTGTCACATCCTACCGTATCATTCAGAACTAATATTGTGGAACCGATATTCTGCAATGGCGCTGTTGCTGATATAATTTTAAATCTCATGTCGAGGATTCATATGATGAATGAGACAAAAGAATGTTGTTTCCTCTTAATTCCATTACGGCTGTTACGCGAGTGCATCGAAGGAGACGTAATGTAATAATAATAATAATAACGTAACGTCTCCGGCTGAGAATATTTTGGTCCCGGATCGAATCCCGCATGGAATGATTTTTTTTTTTCGTTAAACACTTTTTTCTTGTTCTTTCTACTACATCAGTCTTCTTCCCTGTGCAATTACAACTACAACAGTGTAATAACATAATTATAAGACATTAAATTAGTTCAATATTAGCCAAAAGTAAGAACGTAGTTTAAATTTAATATAAAATACGACGTTGATATCACTAATTTCATTTGACTATTTAATAGCTGCCTGTTCAATCTACTTCTGATATTGCTTTTCATTTGCAGCGTATATATTCTAATAAATTTAATTATTTGGGATTGATAAAAGATTGAACAACAATATTTATAATAACTAGTTTTGAACATTTTTTCAGGGTAATTAAATTTAAAAAACAAAAAGAATTACTTAAAAATACAAAATATATTTCAGTAAATACCATTAAACCCGATTCTTTTTAATTTTTTCAGTTTAAATTTCACTTTGATATCTTTTTTAGTTCAAAAGTTATAGCAAAATGTGCGCCTCGCTGAACCGGGAATCGAATGCGCTACTTCCAGACATAGTTGGGTACTATTTAGATAACAAATTATTTAAATAACGATTCCAATAAAAGATACTTTAACTTTATTCGTTATTCAAAGGTTCGAATAAAAAAAGTATCTTTGTCGAATAAATAATTTTATTCAGACCTAAGGTATATTTACTGTTGAAATTCAACGATACCATAGCGTCTTAAGCATAAGGATTTAGGCGTAAGGGGCGGTTCTCCCAAGGACAGAAGGACTCAGGCGGGGTCATAAAGTCGAGACCGTAGTCTGTTAGTCAGTCTGGTAGAAGCAGCTAGCCTGTGCAGGTCGCAACTTTAGAAAGAGCTATCACTTACACTATTTACATAAGGATTGAACACTCGATACGCGGAAACATTGTGCCGTTATTTATACTAACACCTTTATAATACTAATAAAGTATATACGGAATAAAGTGTAGTTTGCTGAATAACGTACTATTAAAGAACATTTCCAACAGGTTATGGGCCCAGGACCCTGTGTTTAGTGTTAAATAGTGTACTAAAGTGTTTGCATAAAGACATCTAAAGACATTTTTTAAAGTAGATCGAAACATAAAGTGAAATCATAATGGCAGAAAGTGCGGGATTTCGTTTCGCTATTCAAAAGTTAAATGGTGAGAACTACCCAGTATGGAGCTACAGAGTGGAACTCCTACTGATAAAGGACAACTTGTGGGATGTCATAAAGAAAGATAAGCCTACTACGCCTGATGATGCATGGTCAAAAAGGGATGACCAAGCGCGTGCTACAATTGGATTGCTGGTGGAAGACAACCAGCTACAGCACATAAGGACCGCGAGAACAGCACGAGAGGCATGGGAAGCATTGAAAGGCTATCACCAAAAGGCTACGCTGACAAGTAAGGTACTTTTATTAAAAAGAGCATGCAGAATGATTCTAAAGGAAGGCGGGGATATGGAAGAGCATATCACGACGTTTTCAAATTATATAAACCAACTGGCAGCTCTTGGACAGGAATTGCCTGATAATCTTGTGGCAGCAATTTTATTAGGAAGTCTACCAGAATCGTATGAAACTCTTGTAACTGCTTTAGAGAGTAGATCCGAAAATGAGCTCAGTACTCAATTTGTAAAGAGTAAATTAATAGATGAGTACAAGAGACGAAAGGGCGCGAAAGATGCTAAAGACAATTTTGAAGAAGCAGCTATGAAAACTGCTTATAAGGGAAACACTAGCGCGCAATCAAAGAAGGATTGTTTCTTTTGTAAAAAACCAGGACATTTCAAAAGCGAATGTATTAAATATAAGGTCTGGAAAAGTAAACAGGAAAAAGCAAACAAAGTTTCGAAAGAAAAAACTTCGATGGATTATTGCTTTTACGCAAAGGACGGAACGGCTAAGGAATTGTGTTTCGGGGCGAAGACGACCAAAGGGAAAGCAAATTCTTGGGTTGTCGATTCGGGTGCGACAAACCACATGGCGACAACAAGGGAATTTTTCCATGAATTTGACTCTGGCAGGAAGGGACACGTTTGCCTTGCAGACGAAGAAAAAATGGCTAGAGTGGAAGGCATGGGTGCAGGGATAATCAGGTACGTCGACGTTCCTGGGAATGTTTCAGAAATACACATAAAGGATGTGCTGTACGTTCCGACCCTTGACTGTAATTTATTATCGGTCAAGAGGCTTACGAAGGACGGATACAGGCTTGACTTCAAGGGACAGAAGTGTCGAATTATAAAAGATGGGAAACTGCAGGCGACCGTATGTCTGTCTCCAGAGCTGTACGAGCTCAAGACGGTCGAAAAAGCCTGTGCAGTAAACAGTGTCATAAATAAGGGCCACACTCAGGATTGCCAGCATGCATGGCATCGGCGTTTCGGGCACCGAGACCCGGTCGCAATTAAGGAGTTGGCCGAAAAAGGTCTAGCGACGGGAATTAGGGTGAAGGACTGCAAGACGCGCGAGACCTGTGAATGCTGCGTGAAAGGTAAAATGGCACGAATACCTTTTCCCAAAGAATCAGTCAATAAAAGCCGAGAAATTTTTGACCTTGTACACACCGATGTTTGCGGACCTATGCAAACCATGACTCCAGGTAATAAAAGATATATTTTAACAATCATAGACGATTTTTCTAGATATACGAAAGTTTGCCTAATGAGTCGGAAAAATGAAGCAGCTACATTCATCAAGAACTTTATTGAAATGGTGAAAACAGAATTCAATAAGAAACCTAAGGTAATAAGGTCGGATCGAGGTAGGGAATATATTAACGAAGATTTGCAAAGTTATTTAAGGAATCAAGGAATCAAGTCTCAATTCACAGCCGCTTATTCGCCACAACAGAACGGGGTAGCAGAACGGAAAAATAGATCTTTGCTGGAAATGGCAAGATGCATGCTACTGGATGCAAATCTTGAAAAGAAATACTGGGGCGAAGCGGTATGTACAGCAAATTATTTGCAAAATAGGTTGCCAACCAGAGCAACAGGAAGGACTCCGTATGAGCTGTGGTATCGGAGAAAACCAGACGTAAGCAATTTGCATGTATTCGGATGTAAAGCATATGTATATGTTCACAAAGAACAGAGGCAAAAATTAGATGACAAAGCAGAGAAATTTATTTTTGTCGGATACTCTGAGGAGTCAAAAGCATATCGACTATTAAGTAAGGAAACAAATCGAGTAAAAATTAGTCGAGACGTAATTTTTCTGGATGGGATCCGTGAAAAGAGAATTGATACAGAAGATTTAATGCACGATGAGGTTACAATTTCAAGGGCCGAAACGACGGTTACAGCAAATCAAGGAAGCGTGCAAGAAGACATCACGGAAGAAATATCGTCATCGGAAGAAATATCGTCATCGGAAGACGATAGCGAAGGCAGGTTTTGTTCTGCAGACGAAACGGACAGTGACTTTCACTTGAATTTAGGCAACAGAACAATTCAGTCGCAAAGAAGATGTTCCGAAAGGTCAAACAAAGGCGTACCACCGAATAGGTATATGGCGGCGTCTTTAAAGGCAAAATTAGAGGACAGCGAACCCAGGAGTGTGCAAGAGGCGTTAACAGGACCACTCAAGGACAAGTGGAAAATTGCCATCGAGGATGAGATTAAATCATTAAGGGAAAATGGCACATGGGACATCGTAGAAAGACCAAAAGATCGGGACATTGTCACTAACAAGTGGGTTTTCAAAACAAAGCGAAACGTCGAGGGAAACATCGAAAAGTACAGGGCTCGACTCGTCGCGCGGGGGTTCTCACAGAAATATGGGACCGACTACGACGAGGTCTTTGCACCTGTTGTCAGACAGACTACCCTTAGGACATTTTTGACCATAGCAGGTCAAAAAGGTATGTCGGTCAAGCACTTCGATGCAAAAACGGCATTTTTGAATGGAAACATCACCGAAACAATTTATATGGAACAACCCGAAGGCTATGGCATACCAGGTAAAGAGGATTACGTTTGTAAACTCAAGAAAAGCATTTACGGATTGAAACAAGCAGCGAAGGTATGGAATGATAAGCTGAATGGCATATTAAAGAAACAAGGGTTTAAACAGAGCGGTACAGATCCGTGTTTGTACATAAAGAGTGACGGAAAGAAAATAGTTTATATAATTGTTTATGTAGACGATATTTTAATTGCGGCTAAAAAGGTATCAGATATAGATGAAACAGCGAATCGTTTAAAAGGGTATTTTCATCTATGCGATTTAGGATTATTAAGGTATTATTTAAGTATGGAAATTAGGCGTGATAAGGACGGTTTTTATTGTATCAAACAGTCGGAATACATTAAGAAAATATTAACCACATTTGGATTACAGGACGCAAAAGACTCTAGCATACCTTTAGATTTAGGATACATAAAGGGCAGACAAGACTTTCCATCCATGCCGGAAAATAATAAGTACCAAAAACTAATTGGAGCTTTGTTGTATTTAGCAGTTAACAGCAGACCGGACATTTCAGCAAGTGTTGCGATTTTGAGCCAGCACAATAAGGACCCAACAACGGTTGACTGGACAGAAGCAAAGCGAGTTGTTCGTTATTTAAAAGGAACAATGAACTACGAACTAAGACTCGGTCAAATAGACGGTAAGACAGGCTTAATAGGCTTTGCAGATGCAGATTGGGCACAGGATACAACAAATAGAAAATCGAACAGTGGCTATCTATTCCTGTATTTTGGAGCACCAATCAGCTGGGCCTGTCGAAAGCAGTCGTGTGTGGCATTATCGTCCACCGAAGCCGAATACGTTGCACTCGCAGAAGCATCGCAGGAAGGGGTCTGGTTGAGAAATCTACTGAAGGATTTTAACGGCAAAACGGAAGATACGACAATGATCTATGAGGACAATCAAAGTTGCCTCAAGCTCATAGAGAATAGGAAATTTAGTAATAGGACTAAACATATAGATACTAAGTTTCATTATCTTAAGGAATTAAAGGAGCGAGGAACTATAGATTTTGAGTATTGCCCTACTGACAACATGTTAGCGGATATGTTAACTAAGCCGTTAGGTAGAGTTAAGTTAAAATGTATTGCGGAACGTTGCGGATTAATCGGTTAAGAATTGCATGCGGAAATATGGTTATCGTTGAGGAAGGGTGTTGAAATTCAACGATACCATAGCGTCTTAAGCATAAGGATTTAGGCGTAAGGGGCGGTTCTCCCAAGGACAGAAGGACTCAGGCGGGGTCATAAAGTCGAGACCGTAGTCTGTTAGTCAGTCTGGTAGAAGCAGCTAGCCTGTGCAGGTCGCAACTTTAGAAAGAGCTATCACTTACACTATTTACATAAGGATTGAACACTCGATACGCGGAAACATTGTGCCGTTATTTATACTAACACCTTTATAATACTAATAAAGTATATACGGAATAAAGTGTAGTTTGCTGAATAACGTACTATTAAAGAACATTTCCAACATTTACTATTAATTATACGATTACTTAAAGTTATAGGAACATAATATATTTTATATACAAATCCGTTTCTACTCATTTAAATAAAGCAAGTAATTTAATATAGATTATACTTCACTTTTTCTACGAAAACCAAACGAAATGAACAGTTACTACTTAAAGGTAATAATGAATTTTACCAAATCAGTGGTTCAGTTTAAAATGAACAATAATGCTGAAGTAAAAGTTGGTTTCAAGATTTATTTTTTATACTTTTCTTCACTTAACAGCTATATTATTTTAATTAACTTTTTGCGTACAATAAATTATATTCACATTAAATTTGTTCAGTCCAGAAATACTGAATCGTCAGTCATGCACAATTGCTTTTATTTATATAAAATTATTATATATACTTTCTGGTGTAGCGGCTAGCTGGGCGCCGGAAGAGAAATCTTCAGCGCACCAGCGCCAAGAAAGATTTATGGTTTGCACAGCATAAGACGCTATTTGTGAGAAAACGTCTTTAACGTTTTTGGCCACTTAGCGGACAGATGTGTCCTTGTAGTTCCTAGCGACGAACTCAATAGCGCAAGTGGACGCCATAAATTTTGGGTAGTCTAAGGGTCTCCAGCCTAGAGTGTCCCAGCGACGCGTGCCTGGTTTCTATCACCCGGGAAAGCTGGGCCCATTGACGTAAGCCAGCAGTCACGTACCGCACTTAGCACGGGTCCGGAAGACACCCCGCTGCATCACCAAAATTAGATTTTTAACAGAACGACACGCTCACCCTTCTCACGCACGAGAGGCGTGGAACGTGGGCGTGTTATGCAAAATGCACGGATTGGTGGAAGTTCCCCGCAAGGACTTCCACCAATCAGCCAACAAGCATTTTTGAGAATATAAGGCAGAGACTACCGACGCGAAAAGGAAGTCACGAAGTCGAGACACAGCCGCGTATCCGCCGAGTGACTTAGAGTCTAGTCCGGTCGTTGCTAAGTTGCAATAACAGTTCAACCGCGAGTCGAAGCGAATCGCCGGTTTTAGTCGAACCACCCCGGACGCTCTCGCGACATCACTCTTTATTGTAAATAAACGACTCAGTCACGTACACCTGATTTGAACACTTATTCTAAGGCACCCACCTTATATAACCCTGTTCCTTCACTGGCAAGTACAGTCATTATATTATATATGTATTTAACATTATTGCAACTGATCTTGTAATTGCGCGTATCGTACTTGCAACACGCGTTCTCGCTCTGTTTGTCTGTTAACGTCTTCCATAAGTGCATTCACTCGTCTTGGCACCGCCGCTTCTTCCTGCGTTTGCAAGAATGTAAACGTCGAAAGTTCTAGATGCGCCTGCTCTATTTGCTCCCACAAATCGTGTAGCTGTTTCGTTAATACTTGTGCTCTAGTCTATAATTTGGAAAATTATACGAGTGAGCAACTAAATTTGATATTGACATTTAATTCTAATTTTTTATAGCAACACGAGTCTGAATACCTGATACCCTCCAGTGAGAACTTTCAATTTCTTTTCCATTCTGGCGGCTCGCTTGGCTTCCCCAGTCATGTGCATCCGATTTTCTTCTAATTTTCTCTCGCATGCTTCCACTCGGTCTTTCTTTGAAGCCAGCGTTGCTCGCGTATAACGTTTCTGAGTTTCCAGATACAAAATCTGGGACAAGCATTCCTCCCACACAGTCGTGTAGGAATCCAAACTAAGCTCTCCGTGCGCCATACCTTCCTTCACAACCGACATCTCGTCGATCAAGAGTTTCTTGGCCTAAATCGGATACGTGTTTAATAATTAAAAATATTTTTTCCTAAAACTTCAAATGGAGCACCCTGTACTTCTACACTTACAGAAGTAAGCTCTTCTTCCTCAAAATTAATGTACGGATGCTGTTCTAAATACGCTTGGGCTACCGAACTCGAGGCACCTTTACGATTCTGTTGCAATGGATTCTGCAGTGAATCGTATTGCATCATCGTGATCATTTCTCTTTTAATCAGCTCCTCGGCCTAAAATCAAATACCCATTAACAATAACTCTGTATAGCACCTATATTAGACAATAATAAATTCTATGTGACCGCACTCTTTGTAAGTCTGTCAACGAAGTATCCATAAACGGCCTCAAAATGTTCATGTTCACGTCAATCGGCCGTGGCAAGTCTCGCTGTATGACTTGCGATCTACGCGACAGTTCCCTCTTCCCTGCAAAGTATAATACAATTATTCCGAACAAAGTATTTTGTATTAGATACGAAAGTGTTTCCATCTATATCGTTACGCACTCTGCTCCATTAATTCTTGCTGTTGCCTGGCATCTATGTCAGCTTGATCTTCAACGATTTCGGTTGCAGGTGTGGATGCATTTTCATCTCTCGTTTCCCCTTCGGGGACTACTATCTCGTAATCGTTGCGCGGCGTTGGGAGAGAGCTGAGTCCGGCGCGCAATTGTTCTTTAACTTGTTTCTGAATCAATGGTGTTTCCGATCCATCCAGATTTTCGTCCGGATTGATGTTGAGCTTGTCGCGGACAGGCGTGGTAGCCAAAACTCCGTTTTGCGTTCGTATAGACGTCGGTGTGTTGAACGAATTCGCCGGAGTCCCGTCGCTGCGTTGCGAACGGAAAGGTGTAGCCAAAATTGTGTTCGGAGTCGCCACGGCGTTTGTAGTAGGGACGACACCGGTGAAGTCCGAATTGGTTAACGGAGTATTTAGCCCGCCTATAAATGAAAAAGTCAAAGCGTTAGTATCTTCAACGTGTATCATCTTCGGATAAAACACCTCACGCACCTTTCAGTGGAGTATCAACATGAGTAAGAGCCATAACGTTCTGGGCTTCTTGAAGAATTCTATCTGTAGCAGCTGGAGTACGAGGAGTTACAGCCGCGTTTGTCGGTAAAGAATAATCGGCCAGTAAACTGTCCGATAATGTGATTCCACTTTCAGTTGCAACTTCACGGGCTACCTGTTATAAAAGGCCGACATTTAAATAGCTGTACACTTCATAAATTTAAGTACATGTGTAATTTTAGACTATACCTCTGACGCTCTTCCAAGCTTAACAACTTGTTGTAATTCTTGGTCAGATATCTGTGGCTCTGGCAGAACCAGTTTACTTCTTTTCTTTATCGGCTCCTCGTTATTAAGCATTCCCATTGGAATATCATTCTCTTTGCGCTGTTTTAATTTTTGCTTGTCTTTCCTACGTTCCATTTCTTCCTTCTCTTGCCTTAATTCCCCGTCTAAATGTTGTTGTCTCATTCTAGAGAAGTCGATAGCCAGTGGATCCACATGCTCGTTGGACGTATCGTAGAATCCAGTTGCAGGCCGCTTCTCGAACGGAATTTCGGAGTTGTAATTAACCCCGCGTTTCCGTTTATTCTTGTGCGAGACAGTAATACCAGCAGCCCTCAATTCTCTGCGCTTTTGTAGGGCAGCCAATCTGCGAGCTTCTTCCAGTTGCTTCTCCCTGGCTTTACGCTTTGCCTTTTTGCCCTGAGTATTCGCAAGCCTGGCACGTGCCTCGGACAGCATCTCCAATTCTAAAAATAACCACTTTTATACATCTTACATGGAAAAAGAAGTAATGGTTTATAAAATAGATTCTACCATCTTCGTCCATGTCTTTAGGATCTGGTCTGGCGGGTTTTGTTTCTGGATTTGGATCAATTTCTCCTGGTTTGAGTTTACGAGGGTCATCTGCTGCATCATCTCCTTCTTCTTTCTTCTGAGCTTGATCGCTGATAAAGAAAACGTATTGAATACAATAGCGAATTTAAATTCTACTAAAATTATCCACGATTGTATAGGTAGCTTACAGTAAATATTCATAACGCTCTAAACATTGAGCTGCAGTACGTCCGATAATTGGTGCAATGGTTCTCCATTGTGTCGGCATCAATTTAGCAAGATGTAATAACTTCTCGTCTTCTTCTCTGCTCCATTCGGTCTTCTTGATACTTGGATCCAACCATTCGAACCATCGTGCTTTACATTGTTTGGCAGATTTTCTATGCAATAATGATGCTATCCGACTCCATTGGTTTTTGCCATATTTCATCACAGCTGCTTTCAGGATTTCATCCTATAAACACACCACATCAAATGAAGGAAATATGTTTTATAATCAAAATGTAAATTCTAGGTTAGAAATTGTTTTCTTCTTACCTCAGTGTTCCGCCAAACACCGCCCTTTATCATAATACGCGGCATCTTTTATGTATTTTTTATTGTCGTATGAGAGAAAACAAACAATGTACAAGTTCCGTTGATTGCTTTAAAAAACCTGGAAACTGGATTTACTCGACGAAGGCTGATACAAGAGAGAGATTGATTGGGACTTGTTAACGGCGGCAAATCCGCCTTGACTCGTCGAACACGCAGAGTCTAGAACGGCGACTCGCTCTTGCCGCTCGCACGCGGCTAGTGCCGGCGACGCTAGCGCTGCGGCAAGGTACGGAAACGCACGTAGCCCCTCCAAAAAAATAATTAGAGCGTCCTCTCCTCTGTCAGTTAAAGAACTACTCATTGAAGTAATCTCATAAACTTTCATCTATGGTGGTAGTACCAGAGAGGAATGAGAGTGCTCACGCCCGGGGTTTCGGCGTTCCCACTTTCGTGACATCGCCGCTTTAGCATGGCACAGAACCGGTCAGTCTTTCCTGGAACAGAACCGGTCAGTCTTTTAGCATGGCACAGAACCGGTCAGTCTTTTAGCATAAAACTGAACGCACATTATTTTTTTAACCAGGATTAGAACGTACAGCTTAATTGTTTTATATGAAATATGTAACTAACATGTAAATCTTGTGTACAAAATCTCTAATATTAATTGTAATGATACGTATTTTATTTTTTTTTCCAAGTTTGTAGTTGCAAACTTTAGTTGTAAAAAATGGAAAATCCGGAAAAATTCGAACAAATAAAGATCTCATATCGAAGTTTAAAAGCGACCAACCTGAATATTAATTTAATAATGAGCTATTGTCATCAACACTATCTTAAATTTTTTCATATATTTAGCTACTGTTATTATTAATTTAAAAAATTTTTCTTTCATGAATAAATATTTTTCCACCTCAGCACCATAAGATTTTTACTAGATGACTTTAAAAACACATTAGAACTATTTTTAAATAATTTTACTCGAAAACATTCTAGTTTACTCTTTATTTCACCGTTCTACTAATTTTTTATGGGCTGCATTGCAGCTCTGTTTAACACTCCTTTACAACTCAATACCATGGTACCATCCATATTCAAGGAAGTACAATTTTTTGCGACGACCATTGAAAAAACAAAAGTGTTTCCTTCATTTCAGTCCTTTAGTGCGTTGGTGACGTAGCGCCCAGCACACCTACCTGTGTTCTGTGTAACATCTGGAGTTTTATGGTACGCTAACAATTGCTATTGACTCGCAAGCCAGACCGTACAAGCGAATGCATCCACAACTTCCAGAGACCTGCCTCCAAAACTAATTAAAGGAAGGCTAGACATGCAGTGTTTACTATACTCCTCAAAAGAGGCGGATTCCAGTCGCTCGTGTTATAAACCTCATTCGATACTTCATCGAAAGGGTGATCTTACATATTTCTGTAACAGTTCCAAGTGCATGCACTTTGTTCATGATACCCTCTTTGTAATTATAAAATTCAATTAAATATTAAGTAAATCTTTCACGGTGCTAACGGCCCTCGCAGAGATGGGCATTATTTGGGATAAAAAATTATTTAAATGAAAATTTGAATAAAAGATACTTTATCTTTATTTGTTATTTGAAGGTTCGAATAAAAAAAAGCATCTTTATTGGACGAGTATCGGATAAATAATTTTATTCGTCGAGAATTTATCCGACGAATAAAGATAATTTTTTCTATTCGAAGCGGATTTATTCGAACTTCGAATAATTTTTTCATCTTTTATCTGTATCTTTTATTCGAAGGCTTCGAATAAATCTTGGAATAAATTTTGCCGAGCGCCGAGCTTCAAAGACCCAGCAAGGACGGACGACATACAATGTAAGCGAATGGAGAATCGCGCACGTATGAAAGTTTAAACTTTTAGATTTTTCAATATATCCTCATGAAATTGTGACGAGCGAATGGAGGGGATTTTCCTGATGAAAATGAGGTCAAATTCGAGTGTAATCGAACAAGTTTCACTGATACCTAATTTTACGATAAAAAATACAATCTCATTAAAGACAGTCCAAATGATGTCGTGTTTGGACTCATTTCGATCGGAACAAGCTCTACAACTCATTCGTCTTAACAATATTGTTCTGATTAAAAACATACAAGCATAAATTGCCAGTAATGCTCGATTCCCCATCTGCTTACATTGTAGGCTGTTGGTCGGTCGCTGGTCTTTGAAGTTCCGAGCTCGCAGAGTCGCGAGATATCGGTGTGAAACAACTACCAATCCAATTGCAAAACTTCATTGTTTTTCATGATATTTTTATGGGACTTGCGCCAACTAATTCGTGGCATTCTTCTGATTAAAATGACACTAAACACGGTACAAATTGGACTGTATTTAGCATTTTTATCCGTAGATTTATTCGAAGGCTTCGATAATTTTTGCTATAACTTTTGCCAGCTCGACGAATAAACGGCGACGACGGCCGACGAGGACCGACGAGCGCCGAATGTCTAAGACCCAGCGACTGCCAAACGGCACACAATGTAAGCGGATGGAGAATCGTGCATTATTGGGAATTTATGCTTGTATGTTTTTAATCAGAACAATATTGTTAAGACGAACGAGTTGTAGAGCTTGTTCCGATCAAAATGAGTGCAAACCCGATATCATTTGGACTGTCTTTAATGAGATTGTAATTTTTATCGTACCATTACGTATCAGTGAAACTTGTTCGATTACACTCGAATTTGATCTCATTTTCATCAGGAAAATCCCCTCCATTCGCTCGTCACAATTTTTTGAGGATATGTTGAAAAATCTAAAAGTTTAAACTTTCATTCGTGCGCGATTCTCCATCCGCTTACATTGTATGTCGTCTGTCTTCGCTGAGTCTTTGATGCTCGGCGCTCGGCAAAAGTTATTCGAAGATTTATTGGAAGCCTTCGAATAAAAGATATAGATAAAAGATGACAAAATTATTCGAAGTTCGAATAAATCCGCTTCGAATAAAAAAAATTATCTTTATTCGTCGGATAAATTCTCGTCGAATAAAATTATTTATCTGATACTCGTCGAATAAAGATACTTTTTTTATTCGAACCTTTGAATAACGAATAAAGATAAAGTATCTTTTATTCGAATCGTTATTTAAATAATTTTTTATCTAAATAATGCCCAACTCTGGTCACAGGTGCCTTTTGGAAGGACAGCCCACCTGTTATCTAAACATTCTTTTAAAGTCCTTTTTTTACAGTCGCAGAGGAAGAAACGCTCTGTATTTTGGATTTCAAGTAATTGTAGACACTTGTATGATTCTGTTATATATACTACTTTGATAAAATTAGAAAATAAAAATTATGTGGCGTGTGTAATGTCGTACAAAGCAGTTTCAGATGAATGATAATGTGTTCAGGAACTGTTACAGAAATATGTAAGATCACCCTGTCGATGAAGTATCGAATGCGGTTTATGACACGAGCGACTGGAATCCACCTCTTTTGAGGAGTTTAGTACACACTGCATGTCTAGCCTTCCTTTAATTAGTTTTGGAGGCAGGTCTCTGGAAGTTGTGGATGCATTCGTTTGTATGGTCTGGCTTGCGACTCAATAGGGATTGTTAGCGTACCATAAAACTCCAGATGTGACACAGAACACAGGTAGGTGTGCTGGGCGCTACGTCACCAACGCACTAAAGGACTGAAATGAAGGAAACACTTTTATTTTTTCAATGATCGTCGCAAAAAATTGTTCTTCCTTGAATATGGATGGTACCATGGTATTGGGTTGTAAAGGGGTGTTAAACAGAGCTGCAATGCAGCCCATAAAAAATTAGTAGAACGGTGAAATAAAGAGTAAACTAGAATGTTTTCGAGTAAAATTATTTAAAAATAGTTCTAATGTGTTTTTAAAGTCATCTAGTAAAAATCTTATGGTGCTGAGGTGGAAAAAATATTTATTCATGAAAGAAATTTTTTTTTTAATTAATAATAACAGTAGCTATATATATGAAAAAATTTAAGATAGTGTTGATGACAATAGCTCATTATTAAATTAATATTCAGTTTGGTCGCTTTTAAACTTCGATGTGAGATCTGTATTTGTTCGAATTTTTCCGGATTTTCCATTTTTTACAACTAAAGTTTGCAACTACAAACTTGGAAAAAAAATAAAATACGTATCATTACAATTAATATTATTCTTAATTTATATTAATTAGAGATTTTGTACACAAGATTTACATGTTAGTTACATATTTCATGTACAACAATTAAGCTGTACGTTCTAATCCTGGTTAAAAAAATAATGTGCGTTCAGTTTTATGCTAAAAGACTGACCGGTTCTGTCCCAGGAAAGACTGACCGGTTCTGTGCCATGCTAAAAGACTGACCGGTTCTGTTCCAGGAAAGACTGACCGGTTCTGTGCCATGCTAAGGCTGAGCAGATGTCAGCACTATATCGGGAACGCCGAAAACCCGGGTGTGAGCACTCTCATTCCTCTCTGGTAGTACACGGTTAGTTAGACCACAGACGAGGTATAAGGATAGACCTATCATCTTATGGGACTTCGAGTCCGATGTTCTGAAATATCGACCGTTCAAAAAATCAGAGGTTTTGGTATGCCCTCTACGATTTAGAGTGGTGAGTTTAGGAATTATATTGAATCACAGGTATCGAAGGCGTAGTTGCCAAACCACATCGGAGAATATTCGTCGCATAGTTGCCAATTTACTGTTACTGCCGTGTAATGCACAACGCGTATTTCGGCTATTTTCCAAGTTACAGTCGCAATTCTAGAAAAGTAAACGAAACGAGATATTACATGATTAATTCAACCTGAATATTTCATCTCTGTTTAAGTACAAAGCTTTCTGTTTCTATACCCATTTTAAAGCTAAATAAATACTTTTTCAATTTATATAAATAAACTTTTATTTATTGATAGTAAACATAATAATAATTGTTGTTAAAAATTGAAATACCTATTTAGCGCTATTTTTATCTTGAAATTGATTTATATGAACTGTTGTTGGTTCCTTTGAACGTTCTGCTATCAAATACAATTTTCAAAAGGACGGAAAAATATTCAAAAGATTGTCAATAAAAATTTTAATGACAGCTGTTATGCGAGGTTCCATATTCATTACAAGTTGCAGCGTGTCTGTTATTATATGTTAACATTACATATACAATTATTAGTTCTTTTTTCCAAATATTTTCATAAGTTGTGCAAGAACTTATTAATTATAAACAATAAATCTGTATACAATTCTGTTTATTGCTGATCTGACTTATCGTTAAATCGTAAAAGCATACAGGAGTTCAGATTTAGTTGATCTCTTACCATTAGTGTTATCAGTTTTGAAGTAATTGTTTATCAATAATAACAATATCGATAATAATTATCGATAATAACAGACATGCCGCAACTTGTAACGAATATGGAACCTCGCATAACAACTGTCATTTAAATATTTTTTGACAATCTTTTGAATATTTTTCCGTCCTTTTTGAAAATTGTATTTGATAACAAAAGGTTCAAAGAAGCCAACAACAGTTTATATGAATCAATTTTAAGATATAAATGCCGCTAAATAGGTATTTAAATTTTCAACAACAATTATTATTTTGTTTACTATCAATAAATAAAAGTTTATTTATATAAATTGAAAAAGCATTTATTCTGCTTAAAATGTGTATAGAAACAGAAAGCATTGTATTTAAACAGAGATAAAATATTCTTATCACATTTTATTAATTGTTTGCAATTAAAAGATCAGTACCTAATATGAAACACAGGATGTAATAAATAGTACCATTTTATGTATTTAATATATTTATTAAAAAGTGATATACAATACATGTAGGATTCAGAAAGTAGAGACAGTCTCAAGAAAAGAAATGGTATATTGATACATATTATATGTGTACATCGACCAGTTCGTTCTCACTAAACACTACCACTGGGTTATGTGTCGTTTATTGCTTTATTAGTAGCTAAAGAAGGTGGTGCAGGTACCAGCGTGACGCGGTGCTAATTACCGCGGCGCACAGTGGTCTGAAAAGGCCGAAAACGGGTAAAACCCTAGGAAAGCTCTATTTCGAAAAAAGTCTCGATAGAAAGTGTTTTTAATTGTTCTTGGGCACGATAGAAATAAATAAATGAATTAAAAAATAAATAATACATTAATAATAAATAATAAATAATAAATTTTACACATAGATTGAATATAAAATAAATTTAAAATGAAATATAATTCACTTTAGATTAAAAATGATAAAAAATAATTTCTCTCCATAAAAAAACACTACTTAATTTAAATAATAATAATTTTATGTAATTTAAAATAAAATGAAATGAGAAGAATACGCTTATGTACAAGATTCAATGAAAATTTATGATATAGAGGTAACGGTTATTTACATTTTAATTAAACTTATTATTTACACGAAAAAGGTATACTTTTTTTTTTTCTTTAAGTAAGTAAGAGGAGGAAAATGCCTTACGCACATCCCAGAATGGGGTAGTGTGGGGCTCAGGTAGCAGATTTTTGGCGTACCTAGACCCACTAAAAACCTGACCTCACCTGGGACACCACGTTCTTCACCGACATTTCATGAGATAAAACGCGAAGCCGCAGGTTGCCGCAGTATAATTTTGGATTTATTATTTACTTAGACATCTACAAACGTGTTTTTAGCATGCGCACGTTGGCACACGTCGGCGCAAGAGAAATATCACCTTTTAAACTTCATTAACGTTGCTCTTTTCCACGTTTAATGGCATTACATGTAAAACTACTCGAAGAAATTAAAAATAAATAGTTTCCACGATTGTTTCCGAGTTTTAGTACTCGAAGTAAGCCAGGAAAAAAAATATTTTTCGTATTTCTATTTTTACAGGCGCATACGGTTTCTTCAAACATGCGCTTGAGTTCATTCTGAAACCTAGGTATGCTTAGCATGGCCGAATTTAATTCATTTTTATGGAATTGCCGAATTTGATTCATCCTTGAAACGTTTTGATTTAATCCCCTACTAGTAAAAAATATAACAAATTTCATTTTATAAGACACTTGAAAATATGGAGTTTTAGCCGCTCTCAGACCACTGTGCGGCGGGGTAAGGGTACCGACTTTTATAGCCAATTCGCCTGTGAAATTCCGCAATCGTTGGGCCTTCGGTCAAAATATACCTGCAGCCTTTTTAAACTGTGAATCCTCGAAGCTGGAGTTTCCCTCGTCGTTTATGGTAGCACTGAAAAGAGCTGATTTTGAAAGAAGAGCTGTCCGCAAAGATTATTCCACATAATTCTGGCAATATTGATATTCTGCGGTTGCTGGGCCTCCGGTCAAAATATATCTGGAACCTTTTTAAGGGGGCCGGCAGGGTTTGAAATCCATATGCTTATGCATGGGTCAAAACCTTTTCAAACTATCGCTTCAATATTGCAATGAGCAGTTTAAAAGTGGTCACTTGTGTTTGCTAAAAGTCCAATTTATGTCTGTATAGAGCCCAAATTTCGAATTTCTACCTCATCGCGGAGTAATTAACAATATTCGGCAGAAAATTCGAATTCTGAAGCAAGTATGACGTCACAAGATGGCTGCCGCTGAGAGATTCTCTTAATTTCGCGAGATTTAGTGTTCGTATCGAAAAAAGGGCTCTATACAGACATAGCAAAGACATGTACAAACACGGTGGTATGCATTTTTAATTGATTACTTACTTATTTAAGACGTAAAATGTCTAGAAAAAAAGGCATAGCATAACATAGCGTGACAGTCAAGGCCAAATGCCTGCCGGCCCCCTTAAACTGTGGATCCTTAAAGTAATCGAAGCTAGAGTTTCCCTCGTCGTTTGTGGTAGCTCTGAAGAGAGCTGGTTTTGAAAGAAGAGCTATCCGCAAAGATTATTCTACATAATTCTGGCAATAATGATACTCAAGGATAAAATGAGAAAAACATAAATGTTCTTTGCACCAAGAACATTTAAGTACAACTACATTTGATCAATGGAAACACGTTAGACCATCTAATTTTGTAAAGCAGAACTCTACGGGATTTTCAAATTCTCCTGGCCGCTCTTCTATATATCCACTGCAGAACCAAGCATATTGAAACAGCCGTTTATAACGCGCAGCTGATAATTGGTTGTGGATTAATGAGTGTAGTTTAATAATATTATCTCATGCGTGTAGATTGATATCAATATTTAATAATATTGCAAGATCGGAAGATCGGCCCTCTGGCAGGGCGTTACGTATGATCTCGTCGTTATATCCATTCCATGAATCAAGAAGTAAAACAGAATTTTCTGGAGCAGATGGGAGAAATACTTCAGTCAACCATGTTCTAAATAATTCTTTCGTTAGTTTACCCGATGTGGAAGCTTCAATGTGGACATTAGGTGCCGTGAACACACTTCTTCGTACACGAGGTCCTAACTGCCCTTTGACTTCTTTCAAAACAATATACAATGGCGATAGCCGTTGATTCATAAGCACTTACATAGAACGGTCAGTTCGGACAAAAGGTTGACTTCTCTCTTCAAATAAATTTGTTTACAAACGAAATACTGCGAAATTCTTAGATAAATCTAATGAACACTTGTGCAAAGTATTCTACATTAATCTTGATTGTTTGTAGGGAGGGACATCTTTCAATTTCTTCGAGATAGAAATAACATCTGTGCGTCTAGTAGTGTTGGTGTCCGAAATTCAATTTATGAATATGTGGCTCAGACATGTAATTTTGAAAATTTTGATAGACGTCAGAAGATTTTGTTAGAAAAATAATTAAACAATTTTCTATCAATTTAGTAAAAAAATGGAAGAACAACGAACGCGATGTCGATAGATTTCTTTTAAAATGTCCCGATTGGTTTGAACAACCACTGTTTGAATTTGAAGGACGCAGTGAAGGTGGACGACCAAAAAAAGCGTTTTCTGAGGCAAGTGACATGATAAATCGCAGGCAAATAGAAAGCCTGTTGACGCAGTACACCCCGGAAGAGTTGGAGTACATAGCACGAGTTGCACACAGAGCATCGGGGAATGAATTTATATCCATGGTATTATATATTGGTAACTGTACACAAAGTGCTCATACAAGGTGCTGATGTGGTAGAAAGCATCCTATTATCCATCGGAAATCTTTCAGAAGATACCCAGGAAGCAACGCATAAGGAATTATGTACGATAATTTTGCGAGTACCACACTCGGAAAATTTCTCGACGGGCCACCAACCAAGATCTCAGTGACCCAAAGAAGCCATCTGGGGATGTTTTAAACATTTCGGATAATAATGTTTCCAACAAAAGTTAATCGATACTCAGTTATCTATAAATCCCAATAGACAAAAATTTTTTTGATAAAAAATTATGGTCATCTTAATTTTTTAAGTAAATATAAAACTAAGTATTTTTTATTACATATTGTTGTAGCTGATGTTAAGACGAATCTTTTATTTATTGTTAACAAATATAGTAATAATTGGTGTTCAAATTTCAAAATTACAAAAGGTTATTTATATATAACCAAGTAACGTTCAAAGCTGGGCTTTGTAGTTTTTAGTAAGTTATTAAAACATTTGTCTTGTAATGTTCATGAAAATTTTCATAAAAACCATTTAAAAAATATTTATATAATAATTACTGTTCAAAGCAATGTAGTTAATTAATAATAGGAACAAAATGATATCATCCTCTAACAATAACAATACAGTTCTGAACAATTAATTTATTCGCGTATACGTTACATTTATAAAGTACATATTAATATTTGGCTGTTTACAACATTTCGAATTTTGCAGTTAAACATATTCTTTATTGTACGTACAGTTTCATTCATTTGTTATTTATACCCAACATAAAGTTTAACTAATCATAACCGAAATTAGTATTTTAGAAAACAATATTCTATTGTATTCGCGAGACTGCAGTGAGTATACATATAGCTATTTTTAATTTTAATTCCTACCACTAACGACGCTGTCAGCAGATTTTAGTTCCAGTTGGTAATACAGTATGTGACACGAAAATGGTAATGGGGTTACGTGACCCCAAAAACGTTGGACACGAAAATGCATTGGATGATAGGTCTATCCTTATACCTCGTCTGTGGTTAGACACGGTTAGAATCACGTGTACAGTAGTGAAATCTCACAGTATTTCCACAAACACGTACTTATAGATTTAAAAATCAAGAGGGGCGTAATCTTAAGGTCGCAGGGCACAAGAAAATCGTCCGAATATTACCTGTGAATTTTGAAAATGTTCTGACAGCCACAGCCATGGTTTTAATTGATGTATCAGTTAAAAATTTTTAACAAATAATATTAAGGGGAGGGAACCGAACCTGACCAGGGCAAGCTCCGAATGCCCCGACACATAATGATCGTCACGCTATGAAAGAACGAACGGCCGCTAGAGGAAGCTAAATAGTAACATTTCTGTCCAGTAGGGGAGCTAGGAACGTTTTCCAAAGTTCAGTATCGACACAGACGAGGTATAGGCAGAGAGGAATGAGAGTGCTCACGCCCGGGGTTTCGGCGTTCCCACTTTCGTGACATCGCCGCTTTAGCATGGCACAGAACCGGTCAGTCTCTCCTGGAACAGAACCGGTCAGTCTTTTAGCATGGCACAGAACCGGTCAGTCTTTCCTGGAACAGAACCGGTCAGTCTTTTAGCATAAGACTGAACGCACATTATTTTTTTAACCAGGATTAGAACGTACAGCTTAATTGTTTTATATGAAATATGTAACTAACATGTAAATCTTGTGTACAAAATCTCTAATTAATATAAATTAAGAATAATATTAATTGTAATGATACGTATTTTATTTTTTTCCAATTTTGTAGTTGCAAACTCTAGTTGTAAAAAATGGAAAATCCGGAAAAATTCGAACAAATACAGATTTCATATCGAAGTTTAAAAGCGACCAACCTGAATATTAATTTAATAATGAGCTATTGTCATCAACACTATCTTAATTTTTTTCATATATTTAGTTACTGTTATTACTAATTAAAAAAAATTTTCTTTCATGAATAAATATTTTTTTCCGCCTCAACACCATAAGATTTTTACTAGATGACTTTAAAAACACATTAGAACTATTTTTAAATAATTTTACTCGAAAACATTCTAGTTTACTCTTTATTTCACCGTTCTACTAATTTTTTATGGGCTGCATTGCAGCTCTGTTTAACACTCTTTTACAACTCAATACCATGGTACCATCCATATTCAAGGAAGAACAATTTTTTGCGACGATCATTGAAAAAATAAAAGTGTTTCCTTCATTTCAGTCCTTTAGTGCGTTGGTGACGTAGCGCCCAGCACACCTATTTACCTGTGTTCTGTGTCATATCTGGAATTTTATGGTATTCTAACAATCCCTATTGAGTCGCAAGCCAAACCATACAAGCGAATGCATTCACAACTTCCAGAGACCTGCCTCCAAAACTAATTAAAGGAAGGCTAGACATGCAGTGTGTAATAAACTCCTCAAAAGAGGCGGATTCCAGTCGCTCGTGTTATAAACCTCATTCGATACTGCATCGAAAGTGCATACACTTTGTTCATGATACACTCTTTGTAATAATTAAATTCAATAAAATATGAAGTAAATCTTTCACGCTGCTAACGGCCCTCGCAGAGTTGGGCATTATTTGGGATAAAAATTATTTAAATAAAAATTCGAATAAAAGATACTTTATCTTTATTTGTTATTTGAAGGTTCGAATAAAAAAAAAGCATCTTTATTGGACGAGTGTCGAATAAATAATTTTATTAGATGAGAATTTATCCGACGAATAAATATACTGTTTTATATTCGAAGCTCCAAATTAAATTTTCATTTTTTATCTGTACTGTTATTCGGAGGCTACGACTAATTCTTCCGAATTTCGAATAATTTCTTCAGCTCGAATAAGCGGCTTCGAGCCCCGTCGGCCCAGGCCCAGAAGCCTCGGTCGCCCAGCGGTGCAATAAACGGCAGCCGCGCGACCGAGGCGAGAACAGGTATATCGGTGTGAAACTCCACCAATCAAATTACAAAACTTCTTTATTTTTCATTATTTTTTATAGCACTTCCATTAACCTATTTGTGGAGTTTTTCTGATTAAAATGACACTAAACACGATATAATTTGATGTGTATTGCTATTCAAACGCTTCGAATAATTTTCTTCGAATAATCTTTGCTAGCTGTAAGCTGTTAAAATTTTTGTACAATTTGATTGTGTGGAGTTATACGTGTAGACAAAAGTATTTACTTTGATTGTAATTTAACTTACTTTAAAAATTAACTTATCTTATTTAAATTGAAATGTAGGGAATTTAATATTATATTTTTCTAGAATTGTTTAGGCATCATGATTGCCCATGCTCAGACATCATGTCTGAGTCTGTGTTACGAATGAGTGGGACACTGTAATTTTTTAGTTATTTATTGGCATGCTTGGCCTTAAGAATTTGTTACGGGCTTGGGTACGGGTCTAGAAACAAGAAGACAGACCAGCCGTACTCCACTCAATGACAATTGACACATCGCAGGCAGACACTCAGGAGTAAGGCGATACAAGTTTCGGGGAAAGATCCTTGAACAAGGGATCTTTGTGCAGTATCCTGCAAGGCTTACGTGAGAAAATGAATTCACGGCGTCAGTAGGCGTTGCACAATTTACGTAAGGTTAATGATAGTTCAGTAAGTTAAATAACACGATATTAAGCAAGCCATATAGCAGTTAATAATAACATCACCCTCCAAAAAATTATGATGATTTACCATATTTATATACCTTCTATGTGTATGTAACTCCGTAAGGGTATTTTAATGATATTATCGATTCATATGTAAGTTCATTCGAAACAAATTCGTTAGAATGCCGGGAATATTGTCTTTTAAGTTTTTCACGTGAATTATTTCAAATATTAATACAAATAAAGATTACGCACATACTTGCCGAATATACCTAATGTAGTTATTTAAAAAATCAAATATATTAAAAATCGCGTTATAAGTTACAAATGAAATACTATTATTAGCATTGTTTATTTCAAAAAGAACGCAGAGTTGAATCTTGGGTATTGCGATAACTCGCTCGCCCGAACTTGTCCGATTCTTTTCGAACGCGCTCGATGAGGTCGGGTCATGGGTCGTCCGAAAGGCTCGGGCCTCTCGACGTGTCCCGATTCGAGTGCCCGATTCACGAGCCGGCCCGCACATCCCTACTGTGTCACATCTGGAGTTATATGGCACGCTAACAATCGACATTGAGTTGCAAGTCAGACCGTACAAGCAAACCCATTCGCAACTTCCAGAGGCCTGACTCCAAGGCTAAAATAAGTAAAGGAACACAGAAAATGCCGTGTGCCAAAATCCTCAAAAACACTGGATTTCAGTCGCTCGTACCGTAAATTCTGTTATTCGTTAACAGGGGTTCGAACCGTCGCTTAACCATAACCAAGGGGTTAAATTGGGTTAACCAAGGAAGGTTAATGTAATCCATTTTAACTGTATGGGAACGGTTCTTAAATTCTAGAAAGAGCGGGCTAAAGTTACTTAAACTTTATTTTTTAAATTTCAGGAATTATTTATTCCAAGAAACCTTGATAACAATCCTTTTTTACTGTCATTCGAACAACAAAATAATAAGTATTATCTACTTATTTAAATAAAGTAATAAATATAATACAGATAATAAACAATACAATGAATGTAATAAAATAAGAAACGTTATCTAATTTAAGGAGAAAATAAATATAATACAAAAGGTGAACATAGATATAGAAAAATTAGCACAGAGCAGATTATAGAATATAAATATGGAACCCTTTACATATATATAAACAACAGTGCAAGTGAATATTTTAATTACTTGGATATGTAACTGAGGAAGTATCTTCTCTCAATTATCGAACACGATTAACTCTGTGTTCGCTCATTGTTCCGTCGTGGAACAAGAAAGGCTCCAAATTAAAACAAACTAAATTATTTTACAGCCACGAAAACAGCTGGTCACGACCATGTACTGGGGTTCGGGTCAACCTTCCCGCCCGTCTTCGGCAACGCGTACACACCCGGTGAAAACCCGGAAAATTTTGCCGTCTCAGCAAGCTACTCTATGTACAAACCTGGATCGCAGATCGCATTTTTTGTTAAACAATAATTTTTAATTAATTCTCATGGATCTTTTTTATTAAAACGTAATTGTTTAAATATAAACTTCCGAACTATTTTTTACTTTCTAAATATGTATTTTATATGTATTTTTTTTATGTTTCACACATGTAATGTTTTATGGAATATGTAAAATACAAATTGGAGAAGTCTTTTTGTAATAAACGCATACAAAAATTACCGAGAAGGTATGATGATTTGAAATCTGGTGTTATGTCCATTTCCTTTGCAACTTTATTTGCTGCGATCATAGCTTTGCTAAATCCTTCATTTCTGTATTCCGCAAAGAATACGTTAAGACCTTTCAGATGCTTCGTGGCCAAATCGATGTGCATCTTTTGATTGTGCAATACTTTGCTGACGATGTTAATTTTTGATAATATTTCGTACCAAATGATAAAACTGGTAATAAATTCAAATTCATTTATCTTGCGCATAATAGACAAAATCTCAATTTTCAATTTATTGTCAGATGCGTTGTTGCCAATTTTGATCAAGGCGTTTCGAAATTGGCGAATTTGAAATCGAATAGCCTTTACACTATCAAAACGGCATTAAAGACAGTCCAAATGATGTCGTGTTTGGACTCATTTTGATCGGGATAAGCTCTACAATTCATTCGTATTAACAATGTTGTTCTGATTCAAAACATAAAAGCATAAATTGCCAATAATGATCGATTCTCCATCCGCTTACATTGTAGGCTGTTGGTCGGTCGCTGGTCTTTGAAGTTCCGAGCTCGCGGAGTCCCGAGAGATCGGTGTGAAAGAACTACCAATCCAATTGCAAAACTTCATTGTTTTTCATGATATTTTTATGGGACTTGCGCCAACTAATTCGTGGCATTCTTCTGATTAATATGACACTAAACACGGTACAAATTGGACTGTATTTAGCATTTTTAACTTTTGCCAGCTCGACGAATAAACGGCGACGACGGCCGACGAGGACCGACGAGCGCCGAACGTCGAAGACCCAGCGACGACAGACGACATACAATGTAAGCGGATGGAGAATCGCGCACGAATGAAAGTTTAAACTTTTAGATTTTTCAACATATCCTCATAAAATTGTGACGAGCGAATGGAGGGGATTTTCCTGATGAAAATGAGGTCAAATTCGAGTGTAATCGAACAAGTTTCACTGATACGTAATGGTACGATAAAAATTACAATCTCATTAAAGACAGTCCAAATGATGTCGTGTTTGCACTCATTTTGATCGGAACAAGCTCTACAACTCATTCGTCTTAACAATATTGTTCTGATTAAGAACATAAAAGCATAAATTGCCAATAATGCTGGATTCTCCATCTGCTTACATTGTAGGTTGTTGATCGGTCGTTGGTCTTTGAAGTTCCGAGCTCGTAGAGTCGCGAGATATCGGTGTGAAACAACTGCCAATCCAATTGCAAAACTTCTTTATTTCTCATTATTTTTTTATGGGACTTGCGCCAACTAATTCGTGGCATTCTTCTGATTAAAATGACACTAAACACGGTACAAATTGGACTGTATTTAGCATTTTTATCCGTAGATTTATTCGAAGGCTTCGAATAAATCTTCGGATAACTTTTGCCAGCTCGACGAATAAACGGCGACGACGGCCGACGAGGACCGACGAGCGCCGAACGTCGAAGACCCAGCGACGACAGACGACATACAATGTAAGCGGATGGAGAATCGCGCACGAATGAAAGTTTAAACTCTTAGATTTTTTAACATATCCTCATAAAATTGTGACGAGCGAATGGAGGGGATTTTCCTGATGAAAATGAGGTCAAATTCGAGTGTAATCGAACAAGTTTCACTGATATGTTATGTTACGATAAGAATTACAATCTCATTAAACACAGTCCAAATGATGTCGTGTTTGGACTCATTTCGATCGGAACAAGCTCTACAACTCGTTCGTCTTAACAATATTGTTCTGATTAAAAACATACAAGCATAAATTGCCAATAATGCACGATTCTCCATCCGCTTACATTGTGTGCCGTTTGGCAGTCGCTGGGTCTTAGACATTCGGCGCTCGTCGGTCCTCGTCGGCCGTCGTCGCCGTTTATTCGTCGAGCTGGCAAAAGTTATAGCAAAAATTATCGAAGCCTTCGAATAAATCTACGGATAAAAATGCTAAATACAGTCCAATTTGTACCGTGTTTAGTGTCATTTTAATCAGAAGAATGCCACGAATTAGTTGGCGCAAGTCCCATAAAAATATCATGAAAAACAATGAAGTTTTGCAATTGGATTGGTAGTTGTTTCACACCGATATCTCGCGACTCTGCGAGCTCGGAACTTCAAAGACCAGCGACCGACCAACAGCCTACAATGTAAGCAGATGGGGAATCGAGCATTACTGGCAATTTATGCTTGTATGTTTTTAATCAGAACAATATTGTTAAGACGAATGAGTTGTAGAGCTTGTTCCGATCGAAATGAGTCCAAACACGACATCATTTGGACTGTCTTTAATGAGATTGTATTTTTTATCGTAAAATTAGGTATCAGTGAAACTTGTTCGATTACACTCGAATTTGACCTCATTTTCATCAGGAAAATCCCCTCCATTCGCTCGTCACAATTTCATGAGGATATATTGAAAAATCTAAAAGTTTAAACTTTCATACGTGCGCGATTCTCCATTCGCTTACATTGTATGTCGTCCGTCATTGCTGGGTCTTTGAAGCTCGGCGCTCGGCAAAAGTTATTCCAAGATTTATTCGAAGCCTTGGAATAAAAGATACAGATAAAAGATGAAAAAATTATTCGAAGTTCGAATAAATCCGCTTCGAATAGAAAAAATTATCTTTATTCGTCGGATAAATTCTCGACGAATAAAATTATTTATCCGATACTCGTCCAATAAAGATGCTTTTTTTTATTCGAACCTTCAAATAACAAATAAAGATAAAGTATCTTTTATTCAAATTTTCATTTAAATAATTTTTTATCCCAAATAATGCCCATCTCTGCGAGGGCCGTTAGCACCGTGAAAGATTTACTTAATATTTAATTGAATTTAATAATTACAAAGAGGGTATCATGAACAAAGTGCATGCACTTGGAACTGTTACAAAAATATGTAAGATCACCCTTTCGATGAAGTATCGAATGAGATTTATAACACGAGCGACTGGAATCCGCCTCTTTTGAGGAGTATAGTACACACTGCATGTCTAGCCTTCCATTAATTAGTTTTGGAGGCAGGTCTCTGGAAGTTGTGGATGCATTCGCTTGTACGGTCTGGCTTGCGAGTCAATAGCAATTGTTAGCGTACCATAAAACTCCAGATGTTACACAGAACACAGGTAGGTGTGCTGGGCGCTACGTCACCAACGCACTAAAGGACTGAAATGAAGGAAACACTTTTGTTTTTTCAATGGTCTTCGCAAAAAATTGTTCTTCCTTGAATATGGATGGTACCATGGTATTGAGTTGTAAAGGAGTGTTAAACAGAGCTGCAATGCAGCCCATAAAAAATTAGTAGAACGGTGAAATAAAGAGTAAACTAGAATGTTTTCGAGTAAAATTATTTAAAAATAGTTCTAATGTGTTTTTAAAGTCATCTAGTAAAAATCTTATGGTGCTGAGGTGGAAAAATATTTATTCATGAAAGAAAAATTTTTTAAATTAATAATAACAGTAGCTAAATATATGAAAAAATTTAAGATAGTGTTGATGACAATAGCTCATTATTAAATTAATATTCAGGTTGGTCGCTTTTAAACTTCGATATGAGATCTTTATTTGTTCGAATTTTTCCGGATTTTCCATTTTTTACAACTAAAGTTTGCAACTACAAACTTGGAAAAAAAATAAAATACGTATCATTACAATTAATATTAGAGATTTTGTACACAAGATTTACATGTTAGTTACATATTTCATATAAAACAATTAAGCTGTACGTTCTAATCCTGGTTAAAAAAATAATGTGCGTTCAGTTTTATGCTAAAAGACTGACCGGTTCTGTGCCATGCTAAAAGACTGACCGGTTCTGTTCCAGGAAAGACTGACCGGTTCTGTGCCATGCTAAAGCGGCGATGTCACGAAAGTGGGAACGCCGAAACCCCGGGCGTGAGCACTCTCATTCCTCTCTGATAGGAGTAGACCAATCACCATATGGGGTTTCGTGTCTCACATGTAAACAACTGGTTTTCTTACGCCCTCTACGCTGACAAACGATAAATGTTGGAACTAGATCCACAAAAATGATCAAATCTGGTCAAATACAAATGATTGACGAGTTATGTCACCGACGAGATATATATCCACTGGTAATAACACAGACGAGGTATAGGAATAGACCAATCACCCAATGTATTTTTCTGTCTCACGTCCGCGGGGCTCTAGAGCCCCATTACCATTTTTTTGTCACATCCTACCGTATCGGTTGGAACTAATATTGTGGAACTAATATTACAGACGAGATGTAGGAATAGGCCAGTTCAGTCATCTCATCTTATGCTGTTTTGTGTCGCACGACATAAAACAGAGAGGAATGAGAGTGCTCACGCCCGGGGTTTCGGCGTTCCCACTTTCGTGACATCGCCGCTTTAGCATGGCACAGAACCGGTCAGTCTTTCCTGGAACAGAACCGGTCAGTCTTTTAGCATGGCACAGAACCGGTCAGTCTTTTAGCATAAAACTGAACGCACATTATTTTTTTAACCAGGATTAGAACGTACAGCTTAATTGTTTTATATGAAATATGTAACTAACATGTAAATCTTGTGTACAAAATCTCTAATATTAATTGTAATGATACGTATTTTATTTTTTTTTCCAAGTTTGTAGTTGCAAACTTTAGTTGTAAAAAATGGAAAATCCGGAAAAATTCGAACAAATAAAGATCTCATATCGAAGTTTAAAAGCGACCAACCTGAATATTAATTTAATAATGAGCTATTGTCATCAACACTATCTTAAATTTTTTCATATATTTAGCTACTGTTATTATTAATTTAAAAAATTTTTCTTTCATGAATAAATATTTTTCCACCTCAGCACCATAAGATTTTTACTAGATGACTTTAAAAACACATTAGAACTATTTTTAAATAATTTTACTCGAAAACATTCTAGTTTACTCTTTATTTCACCGTTCTACTAATTTTTTATGGGCTGCATTGCAGCTCTGTTTAACACTCCTTTACAACTCAATACCATGGTACCATCCATATTCAAGGAAGTACAATTTTTTGCGACGACCATTGAAAAAACAAAAGTGTTTCCTTCATTTCAGTCCTTTAGTGCGTTGGTGACGTAGCGCCCAGCACACCTACCTGTGTTCTGTGTAACATCTGGAGTTTTATGGTACGCTAACAATTGCTATTGACTCGCAAGCCAGACCGTACAAGCGAATGCATCCACAACTTCCAGAGACCTGCCTCCAAAACTAATTAAAGGAAGGCTAGACATGCAGTGTTTACTATACTCCTCAAAAGAGGCGGATTCCAGTCGCTCGTGTTATAAACCTCATTCGATACTTCATCGAAAGGGTGATCTTACATATTTCTGTAACAGTTCCAAGTGCATGCACTTTGTTCATGATACCCTCTTTGTAATTATAAAATTCAATTAAATATTAAGTAAATCTTTCACGGTGCTAACGGCCCTCGCAGAGATGGGCATTATTTGGGATAAAAAATTATTTAAATGAAAATTTGAATAAAAGATACTTTATCTTTATTTGTTATTTGAAGGTTCGAATAAAAAAAAGCATCTTTATTGGACGAGTATCGGATAAATAATTTTATTCGTCGAGAATTTATCCGACGAATAAAGATAATTTTTTCTATTCGAAGCGGATTTATTCGAACTTCGAATAATTTTTTCATCTTTTATCTGTATCTTTTATTCGAAGGCTTCGAATAAATCTTGGAATAAATTTTGCCGAGCGCCGAGCTTCAAAGACCCAGCAAGGACGGACGACATACAATGTAAGCGAATGGAGAATCGCGCACGTATGAAAGTTTAAACTTTTAGATTTTTCAATATATCCTCATGAAATTGTGACGAGCGAATGGAGGGGATTTTCCTGATGAAAATGAGGTCAAATTCGAGTGTAATCGAACAAGTTTCACTGATACCTAATTTTACGATAAAAAATACAATCTCATTAAAGACAGTCCAAATGATGTCGTGTTTGGACTCATTTCGATCGGAACAAGCTCTACAACTCATTCGTCTTAACAATATTGTTCTGATTAAAAACATACAAGCATAAATTGCCAGTAATGCTCGATTCCCCATCTGCTTACATTGTAGGCTGTTGGTCGGTCGCTGGTCTTTGAAGTTCCGAGCTCGCAGAGTCGCGAGATATCGGTGTGAAACAACTACCAATCCAATTGCAAAACTTCATTGTTTTTCATGATATTTTTATGGGACTTGCGCCAACTAATTCGTGGCATTCTTCTGATTAAAATGACACTAAACACGGTACAAATTGGACTGTATTTAGCATTTTTATCCGTAGATTTATTCGAAGGCTTCGATAATTTTTGCTATAACTTTTGCCAGCTCGACGAATAAACGGCGACGACGGCCGACGAGGACCGACGAGCGCCGAATGTCTAAGACCCAGCGACTGCCAAACGGCACACAATGTAAGCGGATGGAGAATCGTGCATTATTGGGAATTTATGCTTGTATGTTTTTAATCAGAACAATATTGTTAAGACGAACGAGTTGTAGAGCTTGTTCCGATCAAAATGAGTGCAAACCCGATATCATTTGGACTGTCTTTAATGAGATTGTAATTTTTATCGTACCATTACGTATCAGTGAAACTTGTTCGATTACACTCGAATTTGATCTCATTTTCATCAGGAAAATCCCCTCCATTCGCTCGTCACAATTTTTTGAGGATATGTTGAAAAATCTAAAAGTTTAAACTTTCATTCGTGCGCGATTCTCCATCCGCTTACATTGTATGTCGTCTGTCTTCGCTGAGTCTTTGATGCTCGGCGCTCGGCAAAAGTTATTCGAAGATTTATTGGAAGCCTTCGAATAAAAGATATAGATAAAAGATGACAAAATTATTCGAAGTTCGAATAAATCCGCTTCGAATAAAAAAAATTATCTTTATTCGTCGGATAAATTCTCGTCGAATAAAATTATTTATCTGATACTCGTCGAATAAAGATACTTTTTTTATTCGAACCTTTGAATAACGAATAAAGATAAAGTATCTTTTATTCGAATCGTTATTTAAATAATTTTTTATCTAAATAATGCCCAACTCTGGTCACAGGTGCCTTTTGGAAGGACAGCCCACCTGTTATCTAAACATTCTTTTAAAGTCCTTTTTTTACAGTCGCAGAGGAAGAAACGCTCTGTATTTTGGATTTCAAGTAATTGTAGACACTTGTATGATTCTGTTATATATACTACTTTGATAAAATTAGAAAATAAAAATTATGTGGCGTGTGTAATGTCGTACAAAGCAGTTTCAGATGAATGATAATGTGTTCAGGAACTGTTACAGAAATATGTAAGATCACCCTGTCGATGAAGTATCGAATGCGGTTTATGACACGAGCGACTGGAATCCACCTCTTTTGAGGAGTTTAGTACACACTGCATGTCTAGCCTTCCTTTAATTAGTTTTGGAGGCAGGTCTCTGGAAGTTGTGGATGCATTCGTTTGTATGGTCTGGCTTGCGACTCAATAGGGATTGTTAGCGTACCATAAAACTCCAGATGTGACACAGAACACAGGTAGGTGTGCTGGGCGCTACGTCACCAACGCACTAAAGGACTGAAATGAAGGAAACACTTTTATTTTTTCAATGATCGTCGCAAAAAATTGTTCTTCCTTGAATATGGATGGTACCATGGTATTGGGTTGTAAAGGGGTGTTAAACAGAGCTGCAATGCAGCCCATAAAAAATTAGTAGAACGGTGAAATAAAGAGTAAACTAGAATGTTTTCGAGTAAAATTATTTAAAAATAGTTCTAATGTGTTTTTAAAGTCATCTAGTAAAAATCTTATGGTGCTGAGGTGGAAAAAATATTTATTCATGAAAGAAATTTTTTTTTTAATTAATAATAACAGTAGCTATATATATGAAAAAATTTAAGATAGTGTTGATGACAATAGCTCATTATTAAATTAATATTCAGTTTGGTCGCTTTTAAACTTCGATGTGAGATCTGTATTTGTTCGAATTTTTCCGGATTTTCCATTTTTTACAACTAAAGTTTGCAACTACAAACTTGGAAAAAAAATAAAATACGTATCATTACAATTAATATTATTCTTAATTTATATTAATTAGAGATTTTGTACACAAGATTTACATGTTAGTTACATATTTCATGTACAACAATTAAGCTGTACGTTCTAATCCTGGTTAAAAAAATAATGTGCGTTCAGTTTTATGCTAAAAGACTGACCGGTTCTGTCCCAGGAAAGACTGACCGGTTCTGTGCCATGCTAAAAGACTGACCGGTTCTGTTCCAGGAAAGACTGACCGGTTCTGTGCCATGCTAAGGCTGAGCAGATGTCAGCACTATATCGGGAACGCCGAAAACCCGGGTGTGAGCACTCTCATTCCTCTCTGCATAAAATACCGTGAGAATGTTCATGGTTTAAAAGTTATTCTGTACCTTGAATTCTATTACCTACCTTTTCTAAGAAATTAGATAGCTACATGGTCAAAGGAGTGCTTGTCGACATCATTGGAAAAAAGAAGTTGTTGTAAACATTACACAGCCAGAAATAAGAAATTGATCAGTCTATTGCGTTCGATAATTTAATGGGGGCAAATATTCATGGTTCAAAAGTTATTCTGTATCATGAGTTCTATCAATTACTTTTGCTAAAAAATTAGATTCCAAGATGGTCAAGGGAGTGCTTGTCTACATAGTTGGCAAAAAGAATTGTTATAAACATTGACCAGCTAGAAATAATCAATTTACCAGTGAATTGTGTTCGATAAATTAATGCGTGCGAATATTCATGGATTAAAAGTTATTCTGTATCTCGAGTTCTATAATTTATTTTTACTAAATAATTAGATGGCAAGATGGTCAAGGGATTGCTTGTTGATACCATTACCAAAAGAAATTGTTATAAACATTAAACAGCCAGAAATAATTAATTTATCAGTGAAATGGGTTCGATAAATTAATACGAGCGAATATTCATGGTTCAAAAGTTACTCTGTATCTCGAGTTCTATTAGGTATTTTTACTAAAAAATTAGATGGCAAGATGGTCAAGGGATTGCTTGTTGATACCATTACCAAAAGAAATTGTTATAAACATTAAGCAGCCAGAAATAACAAATTTACCAATAATTACTATCGCGGCGATTGAAATCTAGCGAAGTTAGTTTGGGGTGGGGGAGTTGCGCACCGCGCACCGCGCACCTGATCTCGGCGGCCGCGCTCAGTCCGTCAGTCGAGGTGCGCACTCAGGAGGGAGCGGGAGGGCTCCGGGACCAGAAGGACGAAGGACCTTGGAGTTGACCAGAGGTTCTCCAGAGCTGCCTTGGCCCACCCTGGCCTACCCTCGAGTGGACCAGGGATTCTCCAGAGCTGCAGTGGACATCACTGGTCAACCCTGGTCCGCCTTAAGCTGGCTCGCGGTCGGCCCGCGGTTCCTGGAAGCCGTCTCCGCTCACCTTGGTCAACTTTCAGCAGATGGTAAGTAACAACACAAATATACATTTTCTGTTTTGGAATACGTGTTGATTCAACGAACGCCGTCAATTATTATTTCTGTATTTTTAATTCGAATTTGCTTCGGAATTTTTCACAAGTTTCTTTTCATGAAATTATATTATATTATATTTTTGACATAAAATTGGTATTTGAAATTTTATTATATTATATTATATTTTTGACATAAAATTGGTATTCCTCCGATCGGAGGTCCCTCAGCGGCTCACTCACGGGCCGGACCGTGGGTGAGTACGGGTATTAGCGAACCCGGGGCGACACTAGCTTGGTGTTTGTTGCTTCCTAATTTCGTTACATTTATTTTTTATTGAAATTGATCATCTTTCCAATTAAGCATTACTTCTGAACTTTCAAAAGTTCCTCTTCTAAAATTTATTTATCTGATTTAAAATTGGTATTCCTCCGAATGGAGGTCCCTCAGGGACTCACTCACGGGCCGGGCCGTGGGTGAGTACGGGTATTAGCGAACCCGGGGCGACCCAAGCTTGTAGGTTGTTGCGTTTTTATTTCCCTATATTTATTCTTGATTAAAATTGTTCAACTTTCCAATTAAAAATTATTTCTGGACTTTCAAAAGTTCCTCTTTTAAAATTTATTTATCTGATTTAAAATTGGTATTCCTCCGAACGGAGGTCCCTCAGGGGCTCACTGCTGTGGGTGAGTACGGGTATTGGCGAACCCGGGGCGACCCGAAGCGCCACCTCAGTAGATTGAAGTTCTGACTTCATCTACTCTTCTTGGTTCCTTGTCGGTTAGGCCGTACTTGTGTACGGGGTTAGTTTGGCTCTCTTGAGCCGGTTAGATTCGCACTCTTGTGCATATTAGGTAGGCCGTACTCGTGTACGGGGTTAGTTTGGCTCTCGTGAGCCGGTTAGATTTGCGCTCTTGTGCATATTAGGTAGGCCGTACTCGTGTACGGGGTTAGTTTGGCTCTCGTGAGCCGGTCAAATTCGCACTCTTGTGCATATTAGGTAGGCCGTACTCGTGTGCGGGGTTAGCTTGGCTCTCGTGAGCTGGTCTTAGGTTGGCTCTCGTGAGCTGGTTAGATTTCGCACTCTCATGCATATTAGGTAGGCCGTACTCGTGTACGGGGTTAGCTTGGCTCTCGTGAGCTGGTCTTAGGTTGGCTCTCGTGAGCCGGTTAGATTCGCACTCTTGTGCGTGGTAGGTAAGCCGTACTCGTATACGGGGTCATCGTTTCTTCATTGATTACTTCGGTGTTCCTTTATTTTGTGTCTAATTATTATTAGACTGTTTCAGTTAAATCACAACAGTTCAGCAAGATCATCGTCGCACGAAGACAACCAATAGTAAGAAGACATCACATTATTTATAAGTTCGTATTAGTTCTCGAGCAATTATTGTGTTAGAATCACTTTGTTATTTTCGCTTGTTGATTTGCAGTTGGTAGCGTCACCCTCGAACCAGAGCCTTCTGCTCTGGTTCGCTACTTTCATTTTTTTTTTTCGTAAATCTGAGCCTTGTGCTCCATTTTTATTTTCTCTGTCATTATTCAGAGACTTGTTAGACTTAGTTCTTTTTTTTTTGCTCACAATAATTGCTCGACTTAAGTTCATGCGTTAGTTATTAAGCTTGTTTGTTAGTATTGTATATATGTCGAGTAATTATTGCCCTAACTTGACTTTGCTCGACTCGATTGTCAACTCCGACACAGTTTTCTGCTGTGTCGGACCTTGCTTGCAAGTGTTGAACCGGTCCAGTTGCGATATTCGGCGTGGATGCATAGAGAATTGATGGTCAGGGAGCAGTACTCGCCAGGTAGAACCCTTCTTTCGTAAAATGTCTGCCTAAGTCATGTCAACGCTGGCGTGGCTCGCGCCGGGAGCAGGGGATCCTTCGTCCGTAAGTCTCTTCGTCGCCTTGTTGCGCCAGCGTTGCTCGTGGCGGGTAGTTGGGGAAGGTAGTTCTACCGTACGGTGGAGGCGTCCCTGGTCGTCGTTCTCTGTGAGGAAGCGTCGGATATCGTACTGGTCGGCAGATAGCTTGCAAGCATTGTACGCGTCGCGTCACCCTCGATCCAGAGCCTTCTGCTCTGGTTCGGTTTTGTTTCTCTCTTTGAAAGAATCAGAGCCTTCTGCCTGATTCGTTTTTCATCTCCCGTGAATCGGAGACTTCTTCTCCGACTCGCGCCTTTTTCTCCGCAATAATTACTCGACATACGCTGCGAAATTTAGTTTGTAAGACTCGAAAGCGTCGTTGTAAGAAAGGGAGTCAGAAGAAAGCGTATTGAATTCCTTCTGGCTTCCTTTCGGGTCTCTCGTGCAGCAACCTCCTCGTGGTGAGACCCGGGCAATCGGTAATATTCTCTATTTGTTAGATCTTCTATTATCTTACAAATAGAGAATAATATCGAGCTAATAGCTGCTCATTTGTAATTTGCGATAACATTGTGAAATAAAATTTAAGACGTACTGATAATAAAAACTTGTGTATTTAATTGAATTGTGTCTGAATTTATTTTAAACTTGCATGGGGTGGGCCAAGGGTCGTTCCTGCTTTCCTTCGCGCTCTCCTTGTTTACCCTTGGCCCACCTACGCCTTCTTGGCAGCTCCTTTTAATTATTAATCGAAACACACACTTCTTGTTTCGGAATACTTTTTCATTCAATAAACATCGTCCATTTTTTCTGGATTTCTAATTGAAATTTGCTTCTGAACTTTTTAAAAGTTCCGTTTCTTAAAATTGCTATGACCCTAGCCTTTATGTCGTTGCGTCCCAATTTCGTTTGATTTATTTTCAATTGGAATTGTTCATCTTTCCAATTGAAATTTATTTCTGAACTTTCAAAAGTTCTTATTCTAAAATTTATATATCTGGTTTTAAATTGGTATTCCTCCGAACGGAGGTCCCTCAGGGGCTCACTGCTGGGGGTGAGTACGGGTATTGGCGAACCCGGGGCGACCCGAAGCGCCACCTCAGTAGATTGAAGTTCTGACTTCATCTACTCTTCTTAGTTTCTTGTCGGTTAGGCCGTACTTTTGTACGGGGTTAATTTGGCTCTCGTGAGCCGGTTAGATCTGCACTCTTGTGCATGTTAGGTAGGCCGTACTCGTGTACGGGGTTAGCTTGGCTCTCGTGAGCTGGTCTTAGGTTGGCTCTCGTGAGCCGGTTAGATTCTCACTCTTGTGCATATTAGGTAGGCCGTACTCATGTACGGGGTTAGCTTGGCTCTCGTGAGCTGGTTAGATTCGCACTCTTGTGCATATTAGGTAGGCCGTACTCATGTACGGGGTTAGCTTGGCTCTCGTGAGCTGGTTAGATTCGCACTCTTGTGCGTGTTAGGTAGGCCGTACTCGTGTACGAGGTTTAGAGTTGTATTTCGTCGTTTTTTCATATCAACGTTTCGTCTTCTTTTCATCGTTTCCTTCTATTTTTGTACCTCTACGGAATTATGACTAATTATGATTTGTCTGCTTCAGCTGGAGTACGACAGGTCATCATCTTTGTCATCGACGGAGGACAACCCATCGTCCAAAGACGTCAACAACATCGACCACGAACGAAGACGTCAACAACATCTTGTCTAATTATTGTTAGTCTGTTTCAGCTAAAATCCATCAGCTGAGCATCTTGGTCGTCGAACGAAGAGACTACATCAAACAACGCATCGACGAAGACATCGTAGTAATTGTAAGCTAGAATTAGTTTAATGCTTAAGATCGTCGTTGTAAATATGTCGAGTAATTATTGCCCTAACTTCACTTTGCTCGACTCGATTGTCAACTCCGACACAGCAGAAGGCTGTGTCGGACCTTGCTTGCAAGTGTTGAACCGGTCCAGTTGCGATATTCGGCGTGGATGCACAGAGAATGATGGTCAGGGAGCAGTACTCGCCAGGTAGAACCCTTCTTTCGTAAAATGTCTGCCTAAGTCATGTCAACGCTGGCGTGGCTCGCGCCGGGAGCAGGGGATCCTTCGTCCGTAAGTCTCTTCGTCGCCTTGTTGCGCCAGCGTTGCTCGTGGCGGGTAGTTGGGGAAGGTAGTTCTACCGTACGGTGGAGGCGTCCCTGGCCGTCGTTCTCTGTGAGGAAGCGTCGGATACCGTACTGGTCGGCAGATAGCTTGCAAGCATTGTACGCGTCGCGTCACCCTCGATCCAGAGCCTTCTGCTCTGGTTCGGTTTTGTTTCTCTCTTTGAAAGAATCAGAGCCTTCTGCCTGATTCGTTTTTCATCTCCCGTGAATCGGAGACTTCTTCTCCGACTCGCGCCTTTTTCTCCGCAATAATTACTCGACATACGCTGCGAAATTTAGTTTGTAAGACTCGAAAGCGTCGTTGTAAGAAAGGGAGTTAGAAGAAAGCGTATTGAATTCCTTCTGGCTTCCTTTCGGGTCTCTCGTGCAGCAACCTCCTCGTGGTGAGACCCGGGCAATCGGTATTATTCTCTATTCGTAAGAACTTTTAGTATCTTACAAATAGAGAATAATATCGAGCTAATAGCTGCTTATTTATAATTTCCGATAATAGAATTTAAGACTTACTAATTATAAAAACTTGTGTATTCAATTGAATTGTGTCAGAATTTACTTTAGGCTAGCTCGGGATGAGCCAAGGTGGGCCTTCAATGCTTTTCTTGTTTTCCCCTGGTCCACCTTCAGCTTCTTGGTAAGCTCCTTTGAATTACTAACCGAAAAACACAGTTTTTCATCGTCATCTTTTTTCCTGGATTTCTAATTGAAATTTGCTTCGGAACTTTTCAAAAGTTCCTTTTCTTAAAATTGATATTTTTTGCCTAAAATTGGTATTCCTTCGATCGGAGGTCCTTCCATTTATTATAGGTATATGGTCTAAGCTTCTCGTGGATCTAGTTGCAACATTTGTCGTTCGTCAGCGTAGAGGGCGTAAGAAATCTAGTTGTTGTTAACGATGTCGGTATTTCAGATCGTGAGACACGAAATCCCATATCAGAGAGGAATGAGAGTGCTCACGCCCGGGGTTTCAGCGTTCCCACTTTCGTAACATCGCCGCTTTAGCATGGCACAGAACCGGTCAGTCTTTCCTGGAACAGAACCGGTCAGTCTTTTAGCATGGCACAGAACCGGTCAGTCTTTTAGAATAAAACTGAACGCACATTATTTTTTTAACCAGGATTAGAACGTACAGCTTAATTGTTTTATATGAAATATGTAACTAACATGTAAATCTTGTGTACAAAATCTCTAATTAATATAAATTAAGAATAATATTAATTGTAATGATACGTATTTTATTTTTTTCCAATTTTGTAGTTGCGAACTCTAGTTGTAAAAAATGGAAAACCCGGAAAAATTCGAACAAATAAAGATCTCATATCGAAGTTTAAAAGCGACCAACCTGAATATTAATTTAATAATGAGCTATTGTCATCAACACTATCTTAAATTTTTTCATATATTTAGCTACTGTTATTATTAATTTAAAAAATTTTTCTTTCATGAATAAATATTTTTCCACCTCAGCACCATAAGATTTTTACTAGATGACTTTAAAAACACATTAGAACTATTTTTAAATAATTTTACTCGAAAACATTCTAGTTTACTCTTTATTTCACCGTTCTACTAATTTTTTATGGGCTGCATTGCAGCTCTGTTTAACACTCCTTTACAACTCAATACCATGGTACCATCCATATTCAAGGAAGAACAATTTTTGCGACGACCATTGAAAAAACAAAAGTGTTTCCTTCATTTCAGTCCTTTAGTGCGTTGGTGACGTAGCGCCCAGCACACCTACCTGTGTTCTGTGTAACATCTGGAGTTTTATGGTACGCTAACAATTGCTATTGACTCGCAAGCCAGACCGTACAAGCGAATGCATCCACAACTTCCAGAGACCTGCCTCCAAAACTAATTAAAGGAAGGCTAGACATGCAGTGTGTACTATACTCCTCAAAAGAGGCGGATTCCAGTCGCTCGTGTTATAAACCTCATTCGATACTTCATCGAAAGGGTGATCTTACATATTTTTGTAACAGTTCCAAGTGCATGCACTTTGTTCATGATACCCTCTTTGTAATTATTAAATTCAATTAAATATTAAGTAAATCTTTCACGGTGCTAACGGCCCTCGCAGAGATGGGCATTATTTGGGATAAAAAATTATTTAAATGAAAATTTGAATAAAAGATACTTTATCTTTATTTGTTATTTGAAGGTTCGAATAAAAAAAAGCATCTTTATTGGACGAGTATCGGATAAATAATTTTATTCGTCGAGAATTTATCCGACGAATAAAGATAATTTTTTCTATTCGAAGCGGATTTATTCGAACTTCGAATAATTTTTTCATCTTTTATCTGTATCTTTTATTCGAAGGCTTCGAATAAATCTTGGAATAACTTTTGCCGAGCGCCGAGCTTCAAAGACCCAGCAACGACGGACGACATACAATGTAAGCGAATGGAGAATCGCGCACGTATGAAAGTTTAAACTTTTAGATTTTTCAACATATCCACAAAAAATTGTGACGAGCGAATGGAGGGGATTTTCCTGATGAAAATGAGATCAAATTCGAGTGTAATCGAACAAGTTTCACTGATACGTAATGGTACGATAAAAATTACAATCTCATTAAAGACAGTCCAAATGATGTCGTGTTTGCACTCATTTTGATCGGAACAAGCTCTACAACTCATTCGTCTTAACAATATTGTTCTGATTAAAAACATAAAAGCATAAATTGCCAATAATGCTGGATTCTCCATCTGCTTACATTGTAGGTTGTTGGTCGGTCGTTGGTCTTTGAAGTTCCGAGCTCGTAGAGTCGCGAGATATCGGTGTGAAACAACTGCCAATCCAATTGCAAAACTTCATTGTTTTTCATGATATTTTTATGGGACTTGCGCCAACTAATTCGTGGCATTCTTCTGATTAAAATGACACTAAACACGGTACAAATTGGACTGTATTTAGCATTTTTATCCGTAGATTTATTCGAAGGCTTCGATAATTTTTGCTATAACTTTTGCCAGCTCGACGAATAAACGGCGACGACGGCCGACGAGGACCGACGAGCGCCGAATGTCTAAGACCCAGCGACTGCCAAACGGCACACAATGTAAGCGGATGGAGAATCGTGCATTATTGGCAATTTATGCTTGTATGTTTTTAATCAGAACAATATTGTTAAGACGAACGAGTTGTAGAGCTTGTTCCGATCGAAATGAGTCTAAACACGACATCATTTGGACTGTGTTTAATGAGATTGTAATTCTTATCGTAACATTACATATCAGTGAAACTTGTTCGATTACACTCGAATTTGACCTCATTTTCATCAGGAAAATCCCCTCCATTCGCTCGTCACAATTTTATGAGGATATGTTAAAAAATCTAAGAGTTTAAACTTTCATTCGTGCGCGATTCTCCATCCGCTTACATTGTATGTCGTCTGTCGTCGCTGGGTCTTCGACGTTCGGCGCACGTCGGTCCTCGTCGGCCGTCGTCGCCGTTTATTCGTCGAGCTGGCAAAAGTTATCCGAAGATTTATTCGAAGCCTTCGAATAAATCTACGGATAAAAATGCTAAATACAGTCCAATTTGTACCGTGTTTAGTGTCATTTTAATCAGAAGAATGCCACGAATTAGTTGGCGCAAGTCCCATAAAAAAATAATGAGAAATAAAGAAGTTTTGCAATTGGATTGGCAGTTGTTTCACACCGATATCTCGCGACTCTACGAGCTCGGAACTTCAAAGACCAACGACCGACCAACAACCTACAATGTAAGCAGATGGAGAATCCAGCATTATTGGCAATTTATGCTTTTATGTTTTTAATCAGAACAATATTGTTAAGACGAATGAGTTGTAGAGCTTGTTCCGATCAAAATGAGTGCAAACACGACATCATTTGGACTGTCTTTAATGAGATTGTAATTTTTATCGTACCATTACGTATCAGTGAAACTTGTTCGATTACACTCGAATTTGATCTCATTTTCATCAGGAAAATCCCCTCCATTCGCTCGTCACAATTTTTTGTGGATATGTTGAAAAATCTAAAAGTTTAAACTTTCATTCGTGCGCGATTCTCCATCCGCTTACATTGTATGTCGTCTGTCTTCGCTGAGTCTTTGATGCTCGGCGCTCGGCAAAAGTTATTCGAAGATTTATTGGAAGCCTTCGAATAAAAGATATAGATAAAAGATGAAAAAATTATTCGAAGTTCGAATAAATCCGCTTCGAATAAAAAAAATTATCTTTATTCGTCGGATAAATTCTCGTCGAATAAAATTATTTATCTGATACTCGTCGAATAAAGATACTTTTTTTATTCGAACCTTTGAATAACGAATAAAGATAAAGTATCTTTTATTCGAATCGTTATTTAAATAATTTTTTATCTAAATAATGCCCAACTCTGGTCACAGGTGCCTTTTGGAAGGACAGCCCACCTGTTATCTAAACATTCTTTTAAAGTCCTTTTTTACAGTCGCAGAGGAAGAAACGCTCTGTATTTTGGATTTCAAGTAATTGTAGACACTTGTATGATTCTGTTATATATACTACTTTGATAAAATTAGAAAATAAAAATTATGTGGCGTGTGTAATGTCGTACAAAGCAGTTTCAGATGAATGATAATGTGTTCAGGAACTGTTACAGAAATATGTAAGATCACCCTGTCGATGAAGTATCGAATGCGGTTTATGACACGAGCGACTGGAATCCACCTCTTTTGAGGAGTTTAGTACACACTGCATGTCTAGCCTTCCTTTAATTAGTTTTGGAGGCAGGTCTCTGGAAGTTGTGGATGCATTCGTTTGTATGGTCTGGCTTGCGACTCAATAGCAATTGTTAGCGTACCATAAAACTCCAGATGTGACACAGAACACAGGTAGGTGTGCTGGGCGCTACGTCACCAACGCACTAAAGGACTGAAATGAAGGAAACACTTTTATTTTTTCAATGATCGTCGCAAAAAATTGTTCTTCCTTGAATATGGATGGTACCATGGTATTGGGTTGTAAAGGGGTGTTAAACAGAGCTGCAATGCAGCCCATAAAAAATTAGTAGAACGGTGAATTAAAGAGTAAACTAGAATGTTTTCGAGTAAAATTATTTAAAAATAGTTCTAATGTGTTTTTAAAGTCATCTAGTAAAAATCTTATGGTGCTGAGGTGGAAAAAATATTTATTCATGAAAGAAATTTTTTTTTAATTAATAATAACAGTAGCTATATATATGAAAAAATTTAAGATAGTGTTGATGACAATAGCTCATTATTAAATTAATATTCAGTCTGGTCGCTTTTAAACTTCGATGTGAGATCTGTATTTGTTCGAATTTTTCCGGATTTTCCATTTTTTACAACTAAAGTTTGCAACTACAAACTTGGAAAAAAAATAAAATACGTATCATTACAATTAATATTATTCTTAATTTATATTAATTAGAGATTTTGTACACAAGATTTACATGTTAGTTACATATTTCATGTACAACAATTAAGCTGTACGTTCTAATCCTGGAAAAATAATGTGCGTTCAGTTTTATCCTAAAGGCTGACCGGTTCTGTCCCAGGAAAGACTGACCGGTTCTGTGCCATGCTAAAAGACTGACCGGTTCTGTTCCAGGAAAGACTGACCGGTTCTGTGCCATGCTAAGGCTGAGCAGATGTCAGCACTATATCGGGAACGCCGAAAACCCGGGCGTGAGCACTCTCATTCCTCTCTGCCCATATGGTGATTGGTCTACTCCTATACCTCGTCTGTGGTAATAATGTGGGCAAATAGAGCTCAGGCTCTTCAACGCCATCTTTATGTAAAATATATAAAGAGAAGAATAAATCAGTATAGTAATAATGCACTATGGAAATAGGGAAATACACCTGTTTCCTTTAAAATTTTTAACTTTACCGATTTCTTTACAATTTATGATGTTACTAAATGTTATAATGAATTATTTATATTTAGCATCTAACTTTAAATTTGAATTTGTTTTATTGTTTCCATTACATTTTACGGCTCAAATATGTCACTAAAAAACGCATGAACAATTCAATATTTTCTGAATCTATTTTCTGAAACAAATGCTTTTTTTGAAAAAAAGATTGTGAACCATAAGTAAATATTGAATTTACATAGTCTACAATAATTTACCTGTATTCAAAATCTTTCAGAATACATATAAATAGTGTACATTCAATGCATATATGCATATATGTATACATAAATATGTCGTGCAACTGTAAATTTACTTTGACCCTTTCAAGACGGTACGAACAGAACGGACACTACCAAACGGACTGATACACATTAAAACCACCAATAATGCAAAACAGAAGAGTCAGTCCTTTTCAAAGCACTGATGGTACATACGAGTACCAATCGGCTCGAAAGGGTTAAATAATCTTTGATAATAAATATTTCAAAATGTTATGAAAATTAAAGTGTCATTATAAATTTAACTATACAATTTATAAGTACTTTTTAATCAATACTTGTTTCACATTAAGGTTTAAAATCATTAAAATTCGATGTTTAGAAATGGAAAAGTCAGTATGACAAAACAATTTTACAAAATATTGTCGAAAGTAACAAGAAATAAGTAAATAATGTAATTAACGCGACTTATACCGTTATTAAATATATTGTTTGCATATGCGTATATGCAATAAGTCATTGCACCAATTTTTGGTATTTGTCGCATAAGCATCCCTTAATTTTTCACTGCGATGTATCACGAAGTTTCTAGCATATTCAATCAAGCCGCTACTTCCGGCTACTACGTGACTGCGATCAAAAATGTCGGATTTTGTTCTACCATGTGCAGTAGTCGCTACTTTTTGATTATTATGAAGTTTTTAAATTTATAAAATGAATTTAGCGAATATTTCTATTAAATATCTGGTAAAACTCCGTAAGTAAAATATCGCTATAGTAAGATATTTGACAGAATATTCTAGAGGAAGGACCAACTTCCGGCAGATGCCTTCTAGAATCTTCAAAACTCGATAAAAGCGGCCGCAGCGCAGCAGTGTTCAATACTTTGAAAAGTGTCGGCGCGCGACGCGGATTGTCAAGAGGAGACGAAAAAATACGCTCATTCATTGCAAATACGTGCGAATAATTACGAACGTCAACGTGAGAATACATCGGTCCCAGTATATCTGTGTTTCAATATTATAATTTATATCGTATTAAATAAGGACAGTATTAAATAGGAAAAATGCCCGAGGACGTAACAATGGTTGACACCGGGGAAGTCGAGACTTTCGCTTTCCAAGCCGAAATTGCACAGTTGATGAGCTTGATCATCAACACTTTCTACTCCAACAAAGAAATTTTCATTCGAGAATTGATCTCAAACGCATCTGACGTAAGTAAAATCTTTTTAACCGTGTCAAAATTACCGTGTAATTATGTCCTACATTTTGATAAATCGTTTAAGTTCGAGTTAAATTTTTCATTTCATTAAAACAATTTGTGAATGATTTTGTAAAATATATTTAGGACACTCATTAATACGTTCTGATTTTTTGTTGCAGGCTTTGGATAAGATCCGTTACGAGTCTCTCACTGATCCGTCAAAACTGGACACTTGCAAAGAATTAGTCATTAAAATTGTTCCTAACAAAAATGATCGCACTTTGACCATCCTTGACTCGTAAGTGTTCTTTTTATTTTATTTACATATTTGAAGTTTATAACTTTTAACGATTATTTTATTGATTTAAAAAATTTTGTTTTGAACTTCAATTTGAGAAAAAAAATGATTATTTCTTATTCTACTTTCGTAACAAGATGTATAAGTAACTAAATTGTATTTGTTACAGTGGTATTGGTATGACCAAGGCTGACCTTGTGAACAACTTGGGCACCATTGCTAAGTCCGGAACGAAAGCATTCATGGAAGCTCTCCAAGCTGGCGCAGACATTTCCATGATTGGGCAATTTGGTGTAGGTTTCTATTCTGCTTATTTGGTAGCAGATAAAGTTACTGTCATCTCCAAGCACAACGATGATGAACAATACCTATGGGAGTCTTCTGCTGGTGGTTCATTCACAGTCCGTCTAGATAATGGTGAACCAATTGGAAGGGGAACTAAGATTATTCTTCATATCAAAGAAGATCAGACAGAATACTTGGAAGAATCAAAGATTAAGGATGTTGTAAAGAAACATTCTCAATTCATCGGTTATCCAATCAAACTTGTTGTTGAGAAAGAGAGAGACAAAGAATTGAGCGACGATGAAGAAGAAGAAGAAGAACCTACAAAGGAAGAAGAGAAAGATGAGAGCAAACCCCAGATTGAAGAAGTTGCAGATGACGAAGATGAAGATAAGCCAAAGGATGAGAAAAAGAAGAAGAAGAAGACAATTAAGGAAAAGTATACTGAAGATGAAGAACTCAACAAGACAAAACCAATTTGGACAAGAAATCCAGATGACATTACTCAAGAAGAATACGGTGACTTTTACAAGAGCTTGACCAATGACTGGGATGACCATTTGGCTGTCAAACACTTCTCTGTTGAAGGGCAATTGGAATTTCGTGCCTTACTGTTCATTCCTCGTCGTGCTCCATTCGATCTTTTTGAAAACAAGAAGAAGAAGAACAATATCAAATTATATGTACGCAGGGTCTTCATCATGGACAACTGTGAAGATCTTATCCCCGAATATCTGAACTTTATTAAGGGTGTCGTAGACAGTGAAGATCTTCCATTGAATATTTCCCGTGAAATGTTGCAACAGAATAAAATTCTTAAAGTTATCAGGAAGAATCTCGTCAAGAAATGCTTAGAACTCTTTGAAGAATTGGCAGAGGACAAAGAAGACTATAAGAAATGTTATGAACAATTTAGCAAGAATTTGAAATTAGGTATTCACGAAGACAGTCAGAATAGGAAAAAGCTCTCAGAGTTGCTGAGGTATCACACATCTGCCTCTGGAGATGAGATGTGTTCATTGAAGGATTATGTTGGTAGAATGAAAGAAAATCAGAAGCACATCTATTACATTACTGGCGAAAGCAGAGAACAAGTAGCCAACAGTTCATTTGTAGAAAGGGTTAAGAAACGTGGTTACGAAGTAGTGTACATGACAGAGCCTATCGATGAATATGTTGTACAACAGCTGAAAGAATTCGATGGTAAACAGCTGGTTTCTGTTACAAAAGAAGGTTTAGAGCTTCCAGAAGATGAAGATGAAAAAAAGAAGCGTGAAGAAGACAAAGCCAAATTCGAAAATCTTTGCAAAGTCATGAAAGACATCTTGGACAAGAAGGTTGAGAAGGTTGTTGTTTCCAATAGACTAGTTCATTCTCCGTGCTGTATTGTTACATCGCAATATGGGTGGACCGCAAACATGGAGAGGATAATGAAAGCGCAAGCCCTCAGAGACACATCAACCATGGGATACATGGCTGCTAAGAAACATTTGGAAATCAATCCAGACCACCCAATTATGGAGAACTTAAGGCAGAAGGTAGAAGCAAACAAGCATGACGAGTCTGTAAAAGATCTTGCTATGCTTCTCTACGAGACAGCGCTTTTGTCATCTGGTTTCGCACTAGAAAACCCGCAAGTACATGCATCCAGAATATACAGGATGATCAAGCTTGGTATTGGCTGCGATGACGATGATATACCAGTTGGAGGAACAGACGCAGAAGAGGAAATGGACACGGAAGTTCCTCCAGTAGAAGGTGAAGCAGAAGAAGCCTCCAGAATGGAAGAAGTAGATTAAAATTCTCATTTAAAATTATTTAATTAAATCCAAAGACTTATAGGATGTAGAAAGACTGTTATCAATTATTTTTACTTAAGTATTGAACAATTTCTGTTTCCTTTTTTTTTTGTTTTTTATGTGACAGAATGAAGTGTCATGCTTATTTTAATGCATAGCAAAATCACTATATTTATTTAATAAATATGACTTAGGTAGGAGCCTGTCACTTGATTCTGTCTTCAAATATGTTTCTATCACTTTCATGTCATTACATTGCCATTGAGATTTCTTTTTTACTATTTATACCATTTCAATTTCATTTCACACTGTCATCATTCCATTGCCAAACTATTATGTAGTATAATGATTAAAATGGTTGTAAACTATTTCGTGTGGAATAAAAACACTATTTACTGATTTAAACAAGTGTAATTTCTTTTTACCTTATTAAACATTTTTCAGAATCTTGTACTAAAAAAAACCTCGTAATTATTGTATCATAGACATTTAATTTGATCCAATCACTTATGCAACTAATAAATATCACTATTTATTCATGTGGTTTGGGTGCAAAAGTTTTCAATTTTAAAATAAATACAGCAAGTTACAATAAACATTCAGAGAATCCTAATCCTTTTATCGAAATTTCAAATGAAAATACAGAAAAAACATCTAATTAATGATAAATTAAAAAAAAATTGTAATCTGTGTTTTGATGGAGACCATAGAAAAACAGAATTTAGTAAATAATTACAGCAAATGAACGTATTAAAAGTAAACAGTGAAAGTCATAGTTTAATTCGGTTTAAAAAATTTTTTATTTACTAAAACTACTCCACTTAACTTTATCGTTAAAAGTAAAAATGTACGTGAAAAGTTGCAGTCCAATGATAACAAACAAGAATCAAAGTTTCATTCTATAATTAAACGCAGAAACATAACATTTATAGGTACATTATATACTTATATATTTATATTGTAATATAAAAGTTCCTTTTTATTTGAAGGAGTTGCTAATACATGCAAGCATAATAGGAAATTCTAACTCCAGCCATCGTTTCATCAAAGTATTTATAGCTCTAACATTTGCATATACGCGTATAAATATACTTTAAAATCAACAATACATATACCTGTAAAAGAAAGTACATGGTTCTTTTTTTATATAACGCTACATGTGGATAAATTACTTGACTTCACAACTCGACTACTTGAAATATACCTGCGTATATATACCTATACGCATGTTTTTGCATTGACACTATTTCTGCAAAACTTGTGTCACCATTAATTTGAAAGTAAGAATATTTTAAAATAGTTTAAGAGTAAGAAAAGGAACTCAAAAATCCACGTGTTATTTTATAGTGAAAATATTTGAACACTTTTTCTACCGATCAGGGTACTTATCGATGTAAGTTGACCGATAGAGCGCGACACTGCTGTTTGTCGAAGTGTTGCGTGTTGCCACATCACCACCAAATCAAACGTACTTGGACGATGTTTCTGTGTAGATTGCGCTCGTGCCGACTCCTCCACAATACGTGGAAAGCGTGAGTTTCTCTACTCCGGTCCAACATGTCAAATTTTTCTTAAATTTCTGACGACTAACTACGAGGAAAGCAAAGATTTGTGTACAGAAAAATTCTGTTCATCGAATAGTACAACTAGAAAAAATATTGACTGGGAAATTATAGATTTTTTCTCGGTGCTTAACGTAGTAAACGAACAACACGATGAGTGCACCGCAGGGGCAAGTGAAACCAAGAAACGGAGTAGTGAAACAGGTGAGGCATCTTGAATTTTACAGCAGTCCGTTTCCCAGTGAAATTTTTTAGGCAAAAATAAATATAATTTATGTGATTACTGTTATATGTAACCTATTATTTTGACGTCCACGCGATGTACCCGACATAGTTACAACGAAAGATCTGTACCGAAAACATATGGTCCTTACATTAAAGTATTTTCGTACTGTACGCAAGTTTCCTCGATAGTAAATCATTAATAGGCAAATAGATGCCTATGGTTATCTTAGAAACATGTTTTATAATATCTTTACTTACTATTAGTTAACATATTTTTTGGACTATATTGTTATATTTTCAAAGAGCTTAAATGCTGTTTATTCTTCTAATCTTCTATGAAAAGTATTAAATTGTAAGGTGCCATGCTATCATTTAATATAATGTAATATTATGAGTAAAAAATAAATTGTCCTACCATGCTTTTCAATGTAAAATTTTATACTTTAAGGTTACTTCGGGAGACACCATTGTTATCCGTGGTCAGCCTATGGGTGGTCCACCTCCTGAAATTACAATTATTCTTTGTAATATCACTGCTCCAAAATTAGAACGGTGGAAAGGAAATGACAGGTATATATCAATATTTTTATAATTTTGTATAAATTTATTATATAATTCTGAACATTATAGCACCGACGAAAGCAGAGATGAACCATATGCCTGGGAAGCACGAGAATTCTTACGTAAGAAGCTCATTGGCGAGGACGTAACTTTTGTTGCAGAGAAATCGATTAACGGGAACAGAACTTATGGTACTGTGTGGTTAGGGAAAGGTATGTCAGCTTTGGATATAAACTTATTTATTTATAATATGTTGGAATGTATTAAAACATAATATAAAATTTTATATTTACAGACAGAAATGGAGAAAATGTAATTGAAACTTTAGTTTCCGAGGGTTTGGTAACTGTGAAAAAAGATACACGAAATCCTAGCCCAGATCAGGCACGGCTAATTGAACTAGAAAATACCGCCAGAGCAGCGAAAAAAGGAAAGTGGTCAGAATCACCATCTTCTGAACACATACGTAATGTTAAATGGACAGTGGATGATCCTCGAAAATTGGTTGAAAAATTTGGAAAAAAGCCGGTGAAGGCTATCATCGAATTTATTTTTGACGGTTCAACAGTCAAAGCACTTTTGCTACCGGATTATTACAACATAGTATTAATGATATCAGGTGTTCGATGTCCTGGTTGGCCGAACGGTAGACGTGAAACTTCAGCAGGCGATCCTTATGCGGATGAAGCAAGATATTTTGTAGAATCTCGCCTTCTACACAGAGATGTTGAAATTGTGCTTGAATCAGTTAATAACAACAATTTCATTGGAAGCATTCTACATCCAAAGGGTTAGTATTTAGTTTGAAGCTGATTTAAACACGTAAAATAATTTGTAATTCAATATTTCATAATTAACTGTTCTTCTGTTTTACAGGAAATATTGCAGAAATGTTATTGAGTCAAGGATTTGCTAAATGCCAAGATTGGTCAATTAGTAACAGTAGAGCTGGCGCAGAAAAGCTTTATCTCGCAGAAAAAGCTGCGAAAGAAGCGCGTCTGCGTTTATGGAAAGATTATAAACCATCTGGGCCACAAATAGAATTCACTGGTACTGTCGTTGAAATTGTGAACGCGGATGCGCTTATAATCAGAACACAGAATGGTGAAAACAAGAAAGTCTTTTTAAGCAGTATTCGTCCACCGTCCAGAGAAAAGAAGCTGAATGAAGAATCTAACAATACTGGTAGAAAAGATTTTAAACCCCTGTACGATATCCCATGGATGTTAGAAGCTCGAGAGTTTCTGCGCGAGAAGTTCATTAGAAAAAACGTAAAAGTTGTTGTGGATTATACTCAACCAGCTAGAGACAATTTCCCAGAAAAGTTGTGTTGCACTGTTACCTGCGGTAAAACGTATGTTACTTTACTTTTCCTTTTTTCTTTCTTTTAAATTTAATCCGAACTATTTGGAACAATTGTCATTCATTTTCCTTTATATCTTTATTCAGAAATATCGCAGAAGCATTGGTTGCACGAGGGTTAGCGCGAGTGATCAAATACAGACAAAATGACGATCAACGATCATCCCACTACAATCTATTACAAATCGCAGAAAGTAAAGCGGAAAAATCTCAACACGGTTTACATGCAAAGAAAGATATTCCTGTGCACAGATTAGTAGATGTTTCTAACGATCCTACAAAAGTGAAGTCGTACTTGACGTCTTTCAAGCGAGCACAAGGCATTAAAGCTATGGTTGAATTTGTCACGAGTGGTTCCCGTTTGAAACTCTTTTTGCCGAAAGAAGACCAGCTTATTACATTTGTTCTGGCTGGTATAAGAACCCCTCGATGTCAAAGGTCGCTTCCAGGTGGTGGTATAGTTAAAGCCGATGAATATGGTGAAAAGGCATTGGCTTTCACCAGGGAACATTGCTTCCAAAGGGACGTAGAAATTAAAGTTGAAAGTACAGAGACGAAAGGAAGCGGTTTTATTGGTTGGTTGACCGTGAACGATCAAAACATGTCTGTCGCTCTGGTTGAGGAGGGTTTAGCAGAAGTGGTCACCTTCCCTGACTTTGGAGAATTAACTAGAACCCTTAAAGCAGCCGAGGAACGTGCGAAAACAAAGAAATTGAATGTAAGTAGCTTAAAATGTACATATATTGTATATAGGATGCTCGCGGTAAATTAGACCACCGTTTTTCTCGTAAACAGTAAGCATTTAAAAAAAAAAGGGAGGAGGAAGAACTTACAGTACATTTTACTGATTACACGATAACCTATGTCAATTTTTTATATTTACATTATTTCTTGAAAAACGAAGGTGACCTTCAATTTTTTAAATTGAATGCTATATGTTTTTTGATGTCATACGAAAGCCTGAATCAAGACGAATTCACTCATATGTAACACGATAACTTGCAAGGTCATACAAGGGCAGAAATTAGAGAAATATGTAGATCGAAACATTTCGTAACATTGTATTTACTCCCAGTCAGCCAAACCCGCTTCGAGCAAATTTTGATCAATGTTTGTAATCGTACTTTGCGAGCCAAAGCCCGTCATTTTGGTGCCAAGACCATGCTTGGAGCAGGAGTTGGCCCCTATTTGCTATGAATTTGCCGACCAAAACCTGTCGACAGATGGAGAACCTATGCCAAAACAGATGGGACGTAATTTAGGTGCAAAGTTTGCAGGCGGAATTCGAAGGCAAAACGAGGGCATTCCCGCACACCCTGCCCTCGTGTAGAGGGCAGGTCGGTCGCACTAAGAGCGGACCTAACCTTGCTTTAAGAGTAAATATCGGACGAAATTGGAGTAAACCTTACTGTAGGAGGAAAAACGGAATTCTATTTAAACTTCTAAATTATATAATTTTAAGTTTCATGTAAAACAGCAAGGTTTATTCTCGATTTTACCCGATATTTACTCTTACTTTCTATAGTTAATTCTTAATAATAATTCTTAATAATTCTTAATAATATTGACTCTCTACACGAGGACAGTGTGTGCCCTCGTTTTGCCCTCGAATTCCGCATGCAAACTTTGCACTCAAATACAAGCCACATGCCGAAACAGAAGAGTCGTAATTTGTAAACCAGTTTTGGTGGCAAATTCAAAGCAAATCAAGAGCAAATGCTTTACTGGGCTATTGACACAGACGAGGTATAGGATAGACCTATCGTCCAACGTATTTTTGTGGCCCACGTTTTTGGGGACACGTAACCCCATTACCATTTTCGTGTTACATCTTGTATTACCAATTGGAACTAAAATTTGCTGACAGAATCCTCAGGGATAGGAATTAAAATCAAAAATAGCTATATATAGTCACTGCAGTCTCGCGAATACGAGAAAATAAACGAATAATTCTAAAAACCTCTGGTTTTTTGAACAGTCGATATTTCAGAACATGAGACATGAAGTCCCATAAGATGATAGGTCTATCCTTATACCTCGTCTGTGCTATTGATAAGGATACATAAATTATATTCAGTATGGCTTTTGTTGGCTATTTCAATGTCTATTCATATTTCTCATTACTTATGTATTCCTTAGTTTGAATACGTACCCAGTAAACAATTTGTTCTTGATTTGCTTCAAATTTGCCACCAAAATTTGTCTACAAACTCCGACCCATCTATTTCCGCATTAAGCGCGGTATTTGAGTGTAAAGTTTGCAGGCGGAATTCCATGCCAAACGGAAAGCAAATTGAGACCAAACCTTGGCCTCCTTATAGAGGGCAGGTCAGTCACACTGAGTAAGTATCGGGAAAAAAGCGGAGGAAATCTTGCTGTAGGAGGGAAAAAACACAATAATTTTAAAATCTGTAAATATTTCAATCTTAAAAAATAAATAAAACTTAAAATTATTTAATTTCGAATTCCGTTTTCCCTCCTACAGAAAGATTTTCCCCGATTTTGCCCAATATTTAATCTTAGTGTGACCCATCTACCCTCTATAAGGAGGCTAAGGTTTGCTCTCCATTTGGCATGGAATTTGGACTCAAATATCAAGCCACCTATTTCCGCATTAGGCTCGGAATTTGTCGACAAATTTTGGTGTCAAATTATGTGCAAATAGGGACCAAATCCTGCTTCAAACATACTTTTGACACCAAAATGACCGGCTTTTGCTCGCAAAGTACGATTACAAACATCAAGATCAAGATTTGCTCGAAGCAAGTTTGGCTGACTGGGTAGTTCCAGTATTCTGGTAACTTCAATAAGATACATCTGTTGTTTTATAATTTTACAAAGTATTGATTTATTGAATTAAAAGTGTTTAAGACAGGTAGCAGATTTCTTGAACAATATGTTCAACAATAAATTAATCAGAACGTATGGACTTACCCAGTAAGCAATTTGCTATGAATTTGCCACTTAAATTTGTCTACAAAGTTCGATCCATCTGTTTCCAATTAAACTCGGTATTTGAGCGTAAAATTCGCAGCCAACATTCCATGCCAAATCGAGGCTAAACCCTGGCTTCGTTATAGAGGGCAGGTCGGTCGCACTGAGAGCGAACCTAACCCTGTTCTAAGAGTAAATCTTGGTGTCGGGGTGAAAATGGAATTAAATTATTCAAAATATATGAAACTTAAAATTATATAATTTGGAAGTTTAAATATAATTCTACTTTTCCTCGTAAAGCAAGGTTTACACCGATTTTGCCCGATATGTACTCGTGGAGCAAGGACTTATGTAGTGCGACCGACCTGCTCTGTATAACTAAGCCAAGGTTTTAATTTGACATGGAATTTTGCCTGCAAACTTTGCACTCAAATTTTAATCCATCTGTTTCCGCATTTGGCTCGGAATTTGTCGATAAGTTTTGGTCCCAAATTTATAGAAAATAGGGACCAAATTCTGCTCTAAGCAGGATTAATAAAGAGTTACCTAACCCTAACTGGGTATAAAATAGCCTCCAAGATCCTCCCCATTTCTCACCCATGAGTTTCTTTTTATGAAATCATATTAAAGATATTTTTTATATTACACTACTAAGAGATTCAAACGACTTACAAACTAAGATAAAAAACGCATGTGCATCCATATCCAGTGCAATATTAGCACAAAGTACCAGGAGTGAACAGGGCTCAGAAATGCATTCTTGCTAATGGAAGTCGTATTAAATACGATATGTAGTTTTTTTAATTTGTAGTCGCAACTATTGTATTTATTTAACCATGTAACAAACTGTTCAATCTATATATTTCTCTAATTTCTGCCCTTGGAAGTTATCGCTTTACATATGAATGAATGCTTCTTAATCCATGCTTTCATATGACATTAAAACACATACAGCATTCCATTTAAAAAAACTGAAAGACACCTTCGTTTCTCACGAAATAATGTAAATATAAAAAAGTTGACATATGTTTTCGTGTTGCCAATAAAAGATACTGTTTACGAGAAAAATGCTGGTCCAATTTACCACGAGCATCCTGTATACAGTTTAAAAATAGATTGTTTAATTTACCAATTCTACACATGCTAATGTACTGTTACAGATTTGGAAGAACTATGTTGAAGTACAAGTTGAGAATGAAAAAAATGATAATGACAAAGAAGTTGCGGAAAGAAAGATAGACTATCAAGAAGTAGTAATTTCTGAAGTCAACGGTCTTCATTTTTATGTGCAAAAAGTTGATCAACGTAGTATGCTTGAAACTTTACTTTCGCAACTACGACAAGAATTGTCATCTAATCCTCCACTTCCGGGTGCTTACAAACCCATGAGAGGTGAATTAGCTGTTGCCAAATTTACTGGTGATGATCAATGGTACCGAGTTAAGATAGAAAAAGTCTCTGGTTCAAATGTCAGCGTATTTTATATTGATTACGGTAACAGAGAAACAATCAATGTTTCAAGACTTGCTGACTTACCATCACGGTTTGCTACCGATAAACCTTATGCCCACGAGTACGCTCTTGCATGTGTTTCACTTCCAAGTGATGTAAGTGTTTTTATGTAAAAACTAGAATATACATAATAGGAACGATTATAATGTATCCTTACAAATTCATAAATACTATAGGTAGTTTTTAATTAGTCCTTTTTAACTACTTGTAGACTGATGATGCGAAAGCAGCGGTTGAAGCCTTCAAAGAAGATGTAATGGATAAAATTTTATTAATGAACACAGAATACAAACTTACCAATATTAATGTCCTCGCTGTAACATTAGTTGATTCTACTACCAATGAAGATATTGCAAAAGGACTTATCACTGACGGATTATTGCTCGTACAGAACCAACGTGACAGAAGACTTACTAAATTGGTTAGTTTCTATCTTCTTTTTCATACCTTTTGTATATTATATGATCGTGTAACATCGCGCTAAGCGTATACGGGTCAATTATCTCGGAAGCTATTGAAGATACAAAAAAGATTTTATATAAAAATTTATTTATTTTGCTACTACAAAAGCAAAAGCTTGCTTTATCACAATTTCGATCATAAATTTCGTATATATCTTAAAAATTCAGCATTATTTGATATCAAGTATATATTTTAGAGGTTGCTGAATTTATTTTTTAATGTACTATCATATGATCTTCAAAAAATATATAAAGTTTCATTTAAGAAAAGAAACATAATTCTCGGATTTCCGAAATTAAAAGTTCTATTTTTTAGTAGTTTCTAATGTAACCGATTCGTATACACTTACTTGGCACGAACGCATTTTCAAGTAACCATTTATTTGCGTTTTATTGTATTTTAGATTGATGAATACAAGAAAGCGGAAGAAGATGCAGAACATAGTCGGCGTAATATTTGGAGATATGGCGACATACGTGAGGATGCAGGCCCTATTAGCAATCCTTGAAACAGCGCGGCGGTGACGACGATGAGAAACAATATGGATTGTAAAAATGCTCAAGAATTGGTTTAAAAGTGATTAATACAGGGAAAAAGACATCATGTTATAAAATACATAAATATCTAAGAATCTATCGCATAGATTTACGAAAGCTAATAAATGTCCATATGAGAGTTATGCGTTGCATTGATTACGATGCAATTATATTACATTACATAAAAGTATGAATTGTACATAACAATTTCATTAATTTTGTTACTTTTAAACGGAACAGTGGCATAATATATAGCATAATATATTCTCATCATTCATTATCTTGTATTCGAATGTAAAGTTCTGTTCTTCATGAATTTTAGGAATACAGTATATACAACAACAACAAACAATTGAAACTTTACGTGATCTATGTGCAATTTATTTTTAATTGTTTACATTTCAATTCAGAATCTAAAAGAATCAATAAAAAAGAATCATTCTTTGTACGTGTTTTATGTCGCATAATAATCACTATTTACGAATTATACAGATGATTATAAAGTTCATAATTGTACATTTTGTCAAACATACTCATTTAACTTAAGTATATAAGAGCTCATATCAAGAAAAATATATTCTTATATTTTTAATAAAAGTGGCATCAGTAAAATATTACTTAAATAGTCAAGATATTAAATGGAATATATATGTATGTTAATTATGTGTACATACAAATCATCGTCAAATAAAAATATTATACAATTATATCTGTTATTTAGATTCAATTACTAATCTTCTTAAGTAACTGGTGCCGCTTTGTAGCCATAAAACTGGATTAATGCGAAAACATTCTTTTCTAGTTACATAAATCACAACTTATCTTTTTTTAACTCATATCATATTATATAAAAATATATATATATATATATAATTGATTCATCCTCCCACTGTCATTTTTATAAATATTTAATGTAATGTCAAACAATACTTTCCTTAGAGAAATTTCTAACATAACGAATGATACCTACAGTGAAATAGTCATCATAACTTCGAAAAAAATAGAATTAAAACTATTTACATCTAAATAGATAGATGTAATCTGTATAGAATACAATACAACAAGTATGTACAACAAGAAACATTGACAAGTAGATTATTTATTCTACGACTTTGCACACAGTTTTCAGGATACAAACTTATTGAGAGTGAAAGAAATAATGAATGTTTGTAATCAAAGCAAATAACATCTTATAAATTTTTATGAATATTAAAGTGGAAATAATTAGATGGGCATCATATCAATAAGCGTTTATTCTATAAAATTTTATATCTTATAATCAAGCATTTGTGAATTTGCTGATGCAAAGGATTTATCATATAAACAATATTTTAATAATTGAAGTGAACATATAAATAAAGTCATATATTGTAGGAACAGATAAAAAACGAAAAAAAGAAATTTTCAAATTAATTATTACATGGTAAATTTAAAAAGTCCATAATAATTTGTCTCTAGACATGTATAGAGATAATGATTTTATCTACAATGCTATATATTTTTCTCTTTTGCGAAATCAAATTATTTCATGAACTGTATTATCAAGTGTTTCTTAGAATAATTGTGTTTACATACAATCCCATCAAGTAAATATGAAGAAACCTTTCTGCTTGTTCATAGTATGAATATTTAAATATTAACTACCAACTTATAATATTGTTAGAAACAGAGTTGCAAATCTTTCAAGTATCGAAGGGTTAGTATTTATGTACTTTAGAAGTTTGACTGATTTGTAATTTCATTATTATATTGACATATATACATGTCATATGCTATGTATTGAAAATAAACTGTGAGTCTTTTTTATTTATGTCAACATTAGTGTTTTTCAAATATATATTTTACACAAATTATTCATTCATTCATTTAATAATACAAAACATAGTTATTTACGCTGATTTGACATCTTTTAACCATCACTGAAGAGTATGCAAATAAATAGTGTGGTGAAGTTTTTCTTATATTTAACTTTTTGTCCGATATATTGTCTTTAAATATTTTATCATTTCATTGAAGCAAAAACTGTTGTACTAAGTTATTATTACTATAGCGCTATGACTGATACAAAAACATAAAGAACGGAATGTGTAACAAAAAGTTAATTTTGGGATAAAACAATAATCTGTAGATATATTGTCACAATGTCCTTTTTCAAAAAAACTTAATTATTTTCTACTTTTTTTTATATGGAATGAGAAGCTTAAATTATAAAGAACACAAATAAGTAATCTTTAGGAGTGTATTTAATTGGGTCTATATTACTTGGGACAAAATTCCCCACTATGTATGTGGCTTAGCTGGTGCACTTAATAATGTAAAAAAATCTATTTTCGAACATATCAATACAAAAAATAATGTTAGTATACAACTAAAAATATAATTGAAATTTAGAATATTCTAATAGAAATCAATGATCATCACAGGGATGTATTGTATGTTTATTCACAGAATTATCCCAAGAGCAAGAAACTAATTCATCTTTATACCAAGCGAGTCCGCGTACAAAATCAGTATGTCTTTCATTTTCATATATTAATGAAAAATTCCTGTTTATATCAAGTACACGCACAAGAGTGTCGTCACAGCAGCATGCTATTTCTTCCGATCTAGAAATACAACACAAATAAATGATTAAATTTTCATTTTCAAATGATTAATAAAATTTTTTTTCATTTATAGCTGTAACTTTATTCTTTATAATACCTCTCTGGATTTGGATTAAACAAAAGTTTATGAACTGATCTAGGAAATACTTTTGCATTTTGTAATGCTGAATCACTTGCTTTTCTGGTATCGACTAATATAACATCTCCATTATCGGTACCTATAGCTATAATATGATCCAGAACAGAATTCCAATTCACTGTGGTCAAACCAAACAACTGTTTCTTCAAAATACCTTAAATAGAAAATAACAGCACATATTTCATTTACATAGACAAAAGCAATTGCACACTAATAGTAATAGCACTCACTTTGTGCTGGATTCGGTTGTCTTATATCCCACATCAGTGCTTCACAATCCAATGACGTTGATACAAATGTAGTAGTGCTCTTTGGCTGAACATCAACAGAAGTAACTATATCTGTGTGAGCAAAACTAAATGAATGTGTTGCAATTAATTCTGCTGTATCCCACACCTTTATGCTAAAATATAATTATATTTCTGTATTAATCCTTTCGCATATGGTTTAAGTGAAAGATTTGAAGTATGTTACCAATAATCCATTCCACCTGTAACTAAGCGTGCATTGTCTTGAAATACAGAGAGTGTTAAAAGGCTGCTGTCATGTAGACAAGCATATCCTAAAGACTGTAATTCTTGTAATTGTGTATCAGCTGTTTCAACTAAGCCTAAAATTTGCAAGACTCCACTATCTTCGCTAATTACAAATTTGTCCTGTCCTAAATGAGCACCATCGCATACACCACTTTCTGTTTTTGTAGCGATAAAAGCTTTCTCTCTAGTGAAATCTAAAATGTCATTGTAATACCAAACAGTACCACTCCAATAGCGATCTGTCATATTAGTACCTCCAAGAATAGCACTTTTTTCTGTAAATGAAATGACATGCTAACATCTTCATATTCAAACAGATCTTACTCTGTTAATAGGAAAGTAAAATAGTTATGCAAATACATAAATAAATGAATTTAATGCTCATTGTTTTCTATATAATCTGTATTTCATCCTATTACAGTATATACTTTATTAAATGAAGTAATAACTATAATAAATTGCTTTACTTATGCATTCACAAAATTTACATTACTTTCCTACCAATCCAATGAACAAAAATTAATCTTTTTGTTATTCGGAGTTAAACATTGTGTACATTTCATTACGAATATATCGAAGATTTAACCTATATGATGTTACCATTGTGAATCAAAATGAATTGCAAATTCTTGTCAGGCACAGGCGGCCTGTCTGCCGCAGTCATATTCCTATAAATATCTGCGTTTAAATTAGGATCTATCACAGACTCCATATTTTCTAAAAGTCGATTTTTTATATGAGTTCAAAGGCGACCATGTGCTCGACCGGCTTTATTGGTAACCACGACAAACACAAATGAATCAACCGCTTCAATCACCGCATGGCAGTGATAAGATATTGGACAGTTTTTCTCGCGCATGCGTGACGATTTTGGCATCAGTGAAGTAATAAGATTGGTTAAAATGGGGTACCTTGGTCACCCCGCATAATTTCGCAAAATTTTATATGATTTGATTTTGAAAAATGAATATACAACATGTGTATATGTATGTATTAATATTAAATTTAATATATATACACATAATATATAATATATCGTCTTGGACTCTTCCGACACTTTCCCGCCAACAACACTTCCCCAGTACTTTCTCCACAACGTAGATACAGTACTGGTTTTGGTCGCGCATACGCGAAAAAAACCATCCAATATTTCATCACTGCCATATGGTGAAGTCTAGTAAAGAAAATGCGTGGTTACCAATCTCACGCAAAGAATACTATGTGAATTACAAGTCTGAAATACAGGGTGTCACGAAAATGTTGTACTTCATTGAAAATGGAGGTTACTGGCGCCATTTGAAGTAACTTTTTCCTTTACGAAAATGTTCTCTGTGGCATTGTTTAGGAGTTATTAACGAAAAACATGGACCAATCAGAGCGCGAATGCAGCGGAGGGATTCCGGCTCGGCGACAGAACACACGAAGCGCGTCGTTGGCATTGGCCGAGCCGGAATCCGTCCGCTGTAGTCACTCTCTGATTGGTCTGTGTTTTTCGTTAATAACTCGTTAACAAAGCCGCGGAGAAAATTTTCAAATAACCCCTGCAATTGACCCCCTTTCAAGAAATTACAATATTTTTGGGACATCCTGTATAAATATTATTGTAATATTAGCTGTGCGTATATTGAAAACAAATTCGATTTTGGTACAGATTAAAATATACGACAATAACACATCATATTCCATTCCATAAACATAGATATATATTTAAGCCATTTGCAATGTTATACATGTTACTCTAGAAAAAAAATGTACATATCGTTTTACACGACAGTTTTTATTAACATAACCAATACTCCCCCTGGATACCTCGTCTAAAGTTTCCGATCATATCAGTGAACGAAATAGTTTCGAATGCGGTGTATTTAGCATTCAAGAGTTGCTCGCATCTCACGTTGACAGACTGCCACTGTACTCGTTGGCAGGTAGCAGCAGTCTCGATACAACTTTGTAATCTGAAATAAGACGTCGTTTTTACGTCTGAAATGAAACGTCTTATTTCGGACGTAAAAACGATGTCTCGAGAAAGGCGTCTTTTTAGGACGTAAGACTTTCAGACCTAAAATGGACGTAAAAAAGACGTCTTTAAGACGTCGTGTGCTATCTGGGTATTTTATTAACGTAACCAAAATAAAAGTACCACCATCGATATTGGTTACGTCGTAACCAATACGAAACTGGGTAGTGTCATCAATTTGGGTGATGACCAAAAAAATAATTCTCATCAGCGATAATGGTTATTCATAACCGAAAACAATTCTCGTTGTTGATAATAGTGATTTGTAACCAGAAATGACTTCTGTCATCGATAATAGCTATTAGTGAACAAAAAAATTTAAATCCATAATTACTTCATAATGGATATTTATAACTATAACAAATAAATCTTAAAATTTTTTAATTGTTTCGTTTTTCGAAAACTATCTGCAAAATTTACCAACGCCTGACTTCCATTCGAATAACAATTAATATTTTGTTAACGATCGTTTTTGGAAAAAGTGTCTAAAATAACTGTTGTTTTTGGTCTCTGGTTTGTACGGTGCGTCTTTTACCGGCATTTCAAGTTTTGGGACGTGCAGAAGTAGCGAATATGATTACCGCGGTAACGTCTGTCCGTGACGTAACGGCTGTACTCCTGATAATTTCCGTCGTGACGCATGCGTATTCGATTCAGAGCAAAAATCAGAATTAGTCCAACGGAATCCCGGAAAGTAGCGAGTGCGAGACACAGCGGTGCCGTTGCACAAAATCATAACGAGCGTTGATTAACCTGTCAAGACGTGGTCCCGTATTGTTTTATTTACGCACTCGAAAGTGTTGCGGCTAATCGTCCGTAGGATTCGGTCGACTGCCAGGCAGGATGGTGAAGCAGGATCAAGCTTTAATTATCGAACCGGAAAGCGAACTACGGTTCCAGGGTACGCTCAAACGACCAATCATTCTTTCATGTGTAGTTTTCTTCGCACGTTTCTTTTTCTTTTGTCTTGTCTTCCGTTCCGTTCGAGTCTCTATCCTGATTTCGTGACAAAACGAGGCGCATTGTTCGGTCTCACGAAACCGCACACAGTGTGCTACGTTGTCAAGATGACGTAAGGTTGATTCCGGTAGCCAATTTGATTGCATTCTGATTTACGACTAAATAAGATTAGGCACGACGATTTAGTAGATACAATCAGCCTTCGTGGCCGTACCTAACCCCATTCGTTGTACGTCATTCGCTGTCAGAGCTAAGTACAGTCATGATTGACTTCTCGGTCTCCCCTCTTACGTCCCATCTTCCACGAGATATACAGTCAGCATTTTCATCGAGTTGTATTACATACACTTATTTTTCATACTTATGCAAACATGTATGTATGTATATGTATATGTATTATGTACATATACATATTTGATGTATATAACGTACAAAGATGTTCCATAAAATGTGGGCATAAGTAATCATCAGTGATGAAGGCAGCCCGCAAAATATGAAAAAAGTGTTTGTATAAACATTTGTCTGGTATGACCTTGTTTCCGATTTATAGTCATTTTTCAGTTGTTTTAATTTTTCGTAGTTTTCGGTTTATAACGAAGCAATAGATAACGTTGACATAGTCCAGTAACGTACTGAAGAGGTTCCTCACTGATTACAAATCGCACCTGACACTTTTAATGAAATCGGAATGTCAAATGATATGACGTTTGGGGTCACGTATTCGGATCGAAAGTGGTCATTGATCATTTAGAGCAATTTCTTTAAAGACATGAAAACAAGTGGTGTAACACCATCGAAACTCGAAACAAAAGTCAATCGAACATATATCTGTACGAATTTCTTTATTTTTACGCGCTAAATCCATCACAAAAGTTATGTACATATATAAATTATGAAACACCCTGTATATACAAACGTTCAACGCAGAAGAAAAAAAAAACAAATTAATTCAGCACGGCTAACGTAATATATATCGTAAATGCATATTTTTGCATATTCTTCTTTCACAAAGATATATGCATGTCCATTGATTTTTGTTTACAACCATTTTTGTACGAATTTTTTTTCGACTATTCGACATCTAATGTATCGTGTATCGTTAATTATTATTTAAGTTAAGCAAACCTGTAAAAATACGAATGCCTGCAATTTACAGTTTTTTTTTTAGTAAATGTCTTTTATTTCGAATTTTTCACTTTGCTATTTATAAAATGACAACTTTCTTGATGAACTATGAAATAAAGAAAATGTTGAATGCCGTGCTTACTGTGGTAAATTCTTACTTTGTTTCACATATCAAGTGACTGTTGGAATTTGTCATATTTTAAAGTTTGAAAAAGCAAAGAGTAAAATCCATGTAAATAGTTTCATTCATACATAAAAACATGGTTCATTGTGTGTACAACTTACTGTTTGCATTTAATATTCATTGCCTTTTATCTATATATATCTATTTTAAACGTGTTTATCATATTTGTGCCACAGACTGTCATCACTGTAAATTACTAAACTTAAATTTTATGAAAGATATACATATTTGCTTTTCCTTTAGAGAGTGACCAAGTGGAAGATGTAATACGAGTAAGACTTTTAAGTGATGAATCATTTTTATAATGTATTGCAGGCCCATTCGCAACAGCACCGGTCACGTCGTACATAACATTAACGAATCCAACGAAACGTAAAATTTACTTTAAAATAAAGACAACTGCTCCAAAGAGATATTGTGTACGTCCTAACTGTGGATTTATTATGCCAAAGAAAACATCTCAAGTAACTGGTTAGTTCAGAATTAATTATACATTAAATATTAATAGTTCGATAATGTTTCTTACAAAGCTAATATCATGAAATTTCTGAAGAATAACCTTGGTTATTTAAAAACTTCATTTACTAGCTGTCATATTTTTCAGTGACTTTACAACCATTTGATTTTGATCCGACGGAAAAGAATAAACATAAATTTATGGTACAAGCTTTAATGGCTCCACCTAAAGATGATGACGATTGCACATATATCGATCTGGTATGTAATAGTATAAAAGTCATGTTTGTACTATATCGTGTTCACAATTATATACCTTTTGTTTTGTTACAATAATTGTTTTTCATTTTGAACTTTGACCGACCATGAATTTAAATTGTTTTTAAAGTGGAAAGACCCAGATGTAGATGAGCTAATGGAATCAAAATTAAAATGTGTATTTCAAAATCCTGTAACTTACACTACAACAGCTAAAACCACTTCGACTACCACGACAACTAAATCAGAAGCAAATATAAATAATGGTAAAAACAAAGGAGTTGGTGATACTGGCAAGTCATCACCCAAGGTAATGATTACTGTACACTTTTGTTTTATTGATGATGTTTAATTGCATATTATGTAACATAATCTTATGGGTTTGTTTTATTAGATGCTTGGAGAAGCAGAGGAAAAATTATTAAAAGCAGCACAAGAAGTTAATCAGCTTAGGGTAGAAGAAAGTACTCTTAGGCAGGAAAACATCCAGTTGAAGGTAAGAAATTATATATTTAATTTATAGGAAAGATACATGCAGCGAGACGACAAATATATTCAAAATCGGTTTTATTTGTAGGAAGATATATTAAAATTAAAGAATGCAGCATTGGGAAATGACGCTACCTTAGCAGCGGCTAGAGGTTTGATTCCACGAAGCAGTATAGTAGCGTCTAGAGGTTTGATCTCACGAAACAATAGCCAATTTTCTCCAAATACCATCCTCATTGCCGTTGCCATGGTCATAGTAGGATATTTATTTGGAAAAATGTTCTGAGCAGCCGTTACAATACCGCATAACTTGGCACATCCCCTCTTCCCCTGTGTTTCTTAGCCTGCCCCCCTGCTACCATGTACCACTTACTGATCGGAGAGATCAAAATCAGTCATCGTATTACACGGTTGTTCATAATAAATACTATAAACATGAACAGGTAGTGGTTTACAATAATAGAATTAAACGCGCTGCAGGAGTGTGCTTATATTTTGGTAAACCGACTGAACTTTTAAATCCTTTTTTAAGAAATCACATCGCATAGGCAGTAGCATAGAATGCAGAAGTTAAAGATAAAATTTTTTTGTTGTCGGTGAGTGTCGTAAACTATTAATGATTTCAATATTGAATCATGAATTAAAAACGAAGTGTTAATACCATCCGAGATCATCCATTTTTTTTCGTTTTCGACATTTCTTATGAAAGGATTTTTGCTTTACGAATTTGCTTGCGGCGATGTCTTCGAGAAACAAAACACGTGTTGTCACTAAGTGAATTATGTATGGAATTACGAAATTTATTAAATATAAACTCTTTCAAACAAACGTATTCATTTACAGAATAAAGTCTGTATCTGTGTATAAAAAAAGAGAAAAAAACGAGAGGAAAGAAAAAGGGAAACAGAAATGAATTCTTTTTTTTTTGACATACTAAAACGTACTTAACAATCACACGATGTAAGATTGTACATAATGTATCCAGTTTAAGATAATATATTAATGTCTAACTTATAGTCAGGAGGGGGAGGGGGGCTGGCTGATTATTAACTGTAGTGGTTCGTGATTCAGAAATTGGATACGCTGGCTCTATCCATCAGCAATGGTATATCACATAAGCGATTTAATGCATTACAAATTTTTGACGCTTCAGTGTATTTTTATTTCTTTATGTTTGTCTTATAAAAATCCAAAATAAAGATATCTCGGATGTCATACGGCGGACGTTTTTTAATACTTCGTACCTTTCTCGTCATTGATCGTTCATGTATTCCGGAAGTGGAGCATAGCGTACACGAATATGGTATCGCTTGAAATCTCATCTTAACGAAACCGTTCAAGTTTCTCCACCTGTAAACGGAGGTTTTTTTTTGTAGATTATCCATCGTCACAATTAATATCGAGCATGACGCAGTTAAAAACATATAACACACGAGTACTTGTATTTTCGTGCCTTAGGAATAGAGGCAGCAATATAACTTCATTCACGCTTCATTGAAGTCTCATAACAGTCTCGAATATTTCTATATCGAATATTTCCATTAATGAAAAATTAGATCGTTGAATTGAATTGTAGCATACGCCGACGTGGAGTTGGGAAATTGTGAAAAATGTGAACGAAAAGACGGAACGTCGAACATTTATCCTTTACGACTTACATCATTCATTATTTCCAATTTATTTATATATTTAATACACTTGTATCGAATATCGACTTTTGTAATAATCACTAGATATTTTTTATCATTCTTCGAGCTTCTGATCTAAACCACTCTTCAAATATTATCGTATTATATAAGTGTACTTCTGACGACTATTTAATAGACGCGCTCGCGTCTTCTCGATCCAAAACTATTCCAACATCTCATCGTTCTACAATATACTTTCTATTGCATTCTTCCCTTCTTCAGTGTTACTCATTCGGGAACGTCGAATAAACTTGTAACGAGGGTGCGCCGCTCGCATTTTCTGTTCTCGGAATTAGTGTTACTTGTTCTCGAACAGCTTCCCTTCAACGGGAGAAAGAAAAAAAAAGATCGCATCCGATATGTAACGAAGTGGCATGATAAGAGAATATTGTAATTATAAAAATGTATCTGATTGGAATTTCTCCGTATCGCGTGTTTATAAAATAAATATTGTAAACGACTGATTGTTCAATATATACCTGACGTATAGGTATAAGTTGCTTTTCTTTCCGCGTGGATACAGGGGGTACGTTAAGGAAATAGTTCGAGAGTTCGCTGGTAAAAAAAGAACAACCTTTATCAAGGCAGCGAACAACAATTCTTTATTCCGACCGAACGGTTTATTGACAAAATTATGAACACGATCCGGTGTGTCATGTTGTCAGCACAAAAATTCTTTCGTCCGAGAATAGATTGTAAACGAATTTCTTTTCAAACAATTGACCTCATCGTCGTCGTTCGAATTCTTGCGCCATTGTGCTTCGATGTTATTATTATACGTTATTACTGTATCCGAAGCAGATTGTCACAATTTAGAACAGGCTGCCATTAACCGCGGATCGTTGAACGAAACAATGAGATCGCCATTGTGTAAATAAACCGCAATACGACCGAATGTTATGCAAATTGTAGAACGGTTGCAATTATATTAACTACTCTATGAGAAACAATAATAATATCAAACGTATTACAGAACAATTGTTTCACCTGTATATGTAGCATTCAATTTTCTTACAACGTACATTGAATAAAATTCCGAACATAACAATACATCCACGCAATGATATCCGTACTTTAAATATCATTAATCAATTATTGCGAAGGTTACTTGATATGACAACAGAATACAGTCGAAGAATCGATCAGCTACGTGGGAGGATAAATATGAGGATAAAATTCTCTACTTTTTCGAAACGAAAAGTAATTGCGCGAAACGAAGTAGTTTAGGTCAAGCTATAATCAGGCAACCTTCTGGGTGCACATGCACTCGCGTACTTTCTCCTCGTCCGTCGAATGGTGGTGGGGAAAAGGAGCGTTCATAGGCGAGACAGAGAGTGGTGTATTGGATACTTAAAAACTCAAAGAACAAGGAGACCATCGATTAAACGATCAAATTCGTCGTCTTTTCAACAACGAGATAGCTTATCTCAATCTCGACGCATCGTGATCAAATAGTGATCGAATAGCGATCGATCACAATTCGCAACTTCAAACGCTTCCACGCAAATGGTATACTTTCACTATCCGCAGGAAACTAATTTTAATCTGAAAACACCACCCCTCTGGTTGATGAGAATACTCGTCGTCGGATATTTATATTCATCATTAACATCCCCCCTACGGACGTCACGCGAATACTAATAATATTTTCCTTCGAGAAACTATCGGGTGTGCCCACGCGACACGGAAAGCTGCTAGTTTACCCTATTTTAAATAACACAGTATGCGCAGACGAATGCGAAAATAGATATAGCGCATCGGGGGTGTACGGCATGTGGTGGTATATCGTGCGGATGCAAATCGGCTCTCCTCCACCTCGGACACGTGGCTCCCTTTGATCAAACCCGTCGAACGATACTCGTACCGAGACGTTCGACTGCGAACTAAAGTCGGATAGGACTTCCTCAGGTAGGTTGCAGATAAATCATGATCAGGGATGAGGGAGGTGGATGTCAGAGAGTGGAGCGGCGTACACAGCGCAGACCAGCCTGATCAGGGTGGCGGCGGCAGTAGCGACTGGCTATTGATTTCAAGGGCTTCCTTAACCCCCCGCTTTGCCGCTGAGTGCCCGACGGCTTCAGGTCACCCCAAAGGGCTGTCGGTGCCCGCGACTAATAAAACAATTCTATACGTTTGTGTCTGTTACAAGACAACCTAGCTTCGTACATCTCTAACGCGTGACCCCTGACATTCGAAAACCCGTCATTTTCCAACGGTTCGCACGAACCCCATCACCTTCGTTCAGCAGCGTGACATTACAGGAAACGTTGTTCGAGCTATGAATTTTGAAAACTACCACGCAAGGATCGATCACGTTATATCTACCGAGAATCTTTACGGATTATCGTCGATCGTTCGTGTTCGATAGAATCGATCGGGATATTTCGATCGGAGGGCTTTCGGATCGTGTTCGGCAGCGGGTATCGAAAAAGGAGACTGGCCTAAATAAAGAGTTCTTCAAAATTTCGCGGTTAAGTGGCCGTAGGAGAGAGAGTTGAGGGCGAGAGGCGATCAGGGGAGGGGCGGCCGAAGAGGGTAAGGGATGCGCGGAGGGTAGATAGGAGGATAGGGGTAAAACGGAGTAGGGGGTGTCAGGGATCTTGGATAGGCGGGCACCCTAGGTGGTTACGGTACTGCGCGAGTTGGGTCGAGCGCAGACGGATCGCGGGGTAAGCCGTCGCTCGGCATACGTCGAACTAGGTGCTCCGTGTTGGGGCGTCTCCTGCCATCGAGCATCGGTGTCGTGCAGTCGATCGGGGGACGACCACCGCCTTCTTCGAGTCATTGTTGGCCCCGGGACCGGACCGGACCGAGTCGGACCGTTGCTGGAACGTAACGTAACGCGGTAGACGCCGCAGCCGCAGCCGCAGCCGCCCGCCGCCGTCGCCGTCGCCGTCGCCGCCGCCGCCTATTCGTTCAGCCCCTGCTTTTTTGTTTCTCTGGAACTGGAACGTGTGTCGGACACGGCGACGACGATGAGACAACGACGATGGTACTCGTGGTAACGCGACCACAGTGCGCCGTGGCCAGTGCGGGCGTCGGCATCGTCGTCGGTTGTGTACGCGATCGGACGAGCAAGGAGATGGTGTCCCCGGATCGTTCGGATATAAGTGACTTGGTTGCTAACGCTGTCGCTGTCAGTGCCGCCGCGTCCGCGTACAACGTCCCCGACGTCGTCGTAGCCGCTGCTGCCGTCGCCGCTACCGTCACCGCCACCGCCACCGCTGCCGTTATTATTGCTGCTGTCACCACCGCTACCGCCACCACCGTCAACCCTGTTGTGGCTGCCGCCGTCAGTTACGCCACTGCCAATACTGCCATTTTCGACGACGCGAGCATGATCACTGTTGCTGACGCCGAACAGGCTTCCACCGCGTACCCGCAGACGATGTAACCCTGACGTGCGTACAGGTGAGTGCCGCTCCGTTTCCAAATTCTTAAACACCGACCCAGCCCATTCCATCCATCCATCTATCGGCTCGCTTCTCTGTCGCGACAGTTTCCCGTCGTTCTCATCCTTCTCCTTCTCCTCCTCTGCATAGGGGGTTGGCAAGATGAAAGAACGCGTACACGGCGAAGAATAGACCGAGAAACCGAACGAAGGGAGAGCCAAATGGTATTACGGACAGAAGAGAGGTCGAGGAAGAGAGGAAGTGCGAATGAATGCTATATATATATATATCTATCTATCAATATATATATATACGTGTACGAAGAGAGAGAGAGAGAGAGAGAGAGAGAGAGAGAGGGCGAGCGTGAGAGGGGGAGAGAGGGTGGGGGATGTTCAAGGATAAAAGAGGCCTGGAAGGAAGAAAAGCGAATGCCGTAAAAGAGATTCTATTCATTCGTTGGCGTCGCGTATACGATTAGAATAGAATTTCTCGTCCTATTATCCGCGGTCGTCGTGCCCCGGTGACTCGACACCACATAACCTCCGTCAATCGATAATACAAGACGACAGCACCCGCGGCGCTCACCAAGATCGACCTAGGAACGAACACCAGCTCGCGTTCCTGGGTCGAGCGGTGGCTATCGATGAACCTTGTTGCCGAGACTCTCTGTTCTCGAGGAACAACTCGTGGACGATCCCGACGAGCACACAAGCAAAATCTTTGAATCGAGGCAACGATCTACATGCGTCCTGGCCCAGTTTCTGCGTGTCATGGGTGGACGAGAGGAATCGAGTACGCCAGAGAGCGGATACCTTTAATCACCCTCTCCGGCGGTATCCTGGCCGATTACACGACCGGAATATATCCCGGGCTATCCTGTGTTCGGTGGTTTATGACACGGCTTCAACCTCGCCCATGTTAATTGGCGAGGATCGATCCTCCTGGAAACGATTACACGGTCGCGGGCTCTCACGGTCGTTCGATCGCCCGCTTCGGGATCCTATTTTCGTGTTCGTTTTCGCCGCAGGAAGGGTGGGACGAGAGGGAGGGGGGAAGAGAGAGAGAGAGAGAGAGAGAGAGAGAGAGCCAGTTAACTGGCTGGCTGGCTGGATGGCTAACTCGCTCGCTCGCGAAACTTGGTAACGCGGGCACGCGAGATAATCGAGATGAGGCGGATGCGGTCGGAGATAAGGAAGATTAGCCGAAGCGACGGAATCGCGATTACACGCCGCCGCCGTTACCCGTTCGAACGCCATTTGCGTGCGAAACACGATAAAGGCTCGTTTTTGATTCGTCCCGTGTAGAATGCGCAAAAGCACCGGCAGTGATGCACGGATGCATACACATATATACACACAACTACGCGTACACCAGTGCATATAGACGCATACGGGCACACATATAGATATACACGTCGCGCGAAGCGGATGAATGAATGCTGTGAATAAAGTAAGTAGGTTAACGAGAACGACGATCGCGGTGTTCCGAATCCCGCGATTTCTTCGTTCCGTTTTCTTCATTCCTTCGAGTTTTTTTCAGGAATTCTGCGTTTCGAATAAGAACTCCCTCGTCAATTTCGAATCGAACCGTTCGCCACTTGACGACTGTTCCTCCCCCCCATCCCTCTCACTCCTCCCCCTCGACGATTCTTCCGCATATACAACGCAAACTGCGCCTATTGTCGTATTGTTATCCACACGCGAGCTATAATACACCCGGCCGGGAATAATCGTTCGTATCTAGTTTCTCTGTTCGAATCGATGTTCGCAATTGTGTTACTTGGAAATGGCACGGGCTCCGCGGAACCGTTCTGCACGAAATCCGGGGGAAAAGAACGCCACGGCGGCGTTAAGCTCTTTCTCATTATTAGATAACGATCACGCGCGCCGCGTGCGCCTATTCCTCTCGCCGCAATTTTCCTCCGAGCCGTGCACCGTTTCGAATTACCATTTTACACGTTCCCGGACCTATCGTTCAGTCCCTCAAGCCCGATTCCCCTCGGCTAAGATCCCGACTTCTCCCGCTATTCTTTTTCCTTCGACAACCGAAGAAAACGCATTGCTACTTCATTTAACCATCAAACGGTACACTGTTCTCTCAGATCAACATGTACCATACTGGCATCTTCTTAAATATTCAATTGGAATTTATTAAAATGCTTTCAGGTATACAAGGCGAGTCTCGTAACACGACGACTTCAAACAACTCCTTAGTTATTTGTTTTACGAAAAGAGTTTTTCAAACAAATGCTGCATGGTTTTCAAGGGGGAGGGATGTGCAGTTCTGTAATCTGTTTTTTCTTACTTTGCTTTTTTATCGAGATGCGAGGGTCACCTTCAGTTTTTGAAATAGAATGCCAAATATTTTGTCTCGAATTCGGATGAAGCCCGAAATTCTCCGTACAAAAGTATTATACCAAGTAGGGCTCAATATTAATAATTACTAAGATATTCTCACACTTATTTCATTTTTTAAACATTAAAAATTAAGTTTATCTCGAGCTATCAACGATGGGCCGTAGATATGCGAGAACGTATCATTAGTGCAGGTGCCGCAATAACTGCAGAAACACTAGAAAAAGTTCTTCGTCTACTCATAATCCGATTACGCAAGTGCATCGATTGTATTGGACAACACTTCGAGCATTGCTTTAAATAATATTTGTCTTACAATTATTTTAGAAATTTTTCATTTCAAGCTTTGTTTAGCGTGATATTTTTTTTATGGAGAATTTTGTATTTTATTCGAATTCGAGAAAAAATATTGCGCATTCCGTTTAAAAAACTGAAGATGACCCCTATATCTCGATAAAAAGGAAATGTAACAAAAAACAGATTGCAGTACTGTACATCCTCCTGGAAACCATTCAACATTTGTTTGAAATCTTTATTCGTACAACGAATAACTTAATATTACTTAGTTATTTGAAGTCGTCATAGTAGGAGACTCACCCTGTATAGTTTAATCCTCCAACCCGGCGGAGTCCGGGTCTATTTAGACCCAGAGTATCAAAATGGTTATTCAATTACTCAGTTTCTGACTAATTAATTAAAGGAACAGTTGTTGCATTAGTGATAATAAAAAGATTAACAGTATCTTCGAAAATATGTTTTAAAAAATTGATAAATAAAGCAGTGAACGGTCCTAAATCTTATCAATTGTATAGTTAAGATTACAAAACCCAAATATTCAAAAGAACACGAAGGTTGATACGAAAATCAGTATACAGTAATTTTTACTGGAGTCATGAGAGATTCCAGGATACCATTACAAGATTAAATCATTTTCAATTTCTATCAACCTCAAATTCAGCAACACAGCTGCACAAGGGACCCCTTCCATAATTTTCATTCATTCGACATATTGTATTTTACTTGTATTTGAACTTGAGATCTACGGAGCACTAAACGTGGCTATTTTACGTTATTTAAAAAAAAATAACAAGGGTGTGAGTATTCAGATTTTTATTACCACACTGCGGATTTAATTCGTTTCTGACAAAAATGACTAGATGACATTTAAAACAGTAAACGGATTAACACACGTCGACTGCCGTGTCACTCATATGTATATGGGTGACGGAATTATTTGTACAGATTTAGAAATTAATTTTTACATTAATGTATTCATTTTAACTTTTCATTTGTCATTTTGGAGTTTCATAGTTCTAGTATTAAACAAATACTTGAAACGACAATATTATCACAGAAATATATTCGATTTTGCATCAGCCGAAACATAAAATGGGTGAATTTTCACTTAAGGACCATATATGAATGTTAATGCTCGAAGTTGATACCTAAGAAACCTAAGAAATTTATAAACAAAATGAAAAGAAGCTGTAGCAACATAAACCTACATAAACTGTCACAATATCTGTCAACGTTAATATTATTATAGAAGGGTAAAAATCGTTTTCGTGTTTTGAACTGAGATATATTTGGATTGACTCGAAAACTAGCAAAACTACAAGAACATTAAGTGGTAAAATAATCTGGTCAATTCCTATTTATGTTATTCCTTATGGTCGGCGACGCTATTGTCGCGTCGTTTCGACGGCCCCGATGAAAGTATGCATTCGTGCGTCATCGTTTTCGGAGTTGCGCGCTGCACTACAGAGCTATCGAATTCAAATGATTATCCAAGAATGAAATCAGTATGAAACACTCAGAGATATAGGGTAAGGGACCCAATTACTGTGCCTATATTAATTACAATTATTTTTAAAGGATAATGAATATTAAAAAAACAGACATATAACACATTTATAGATTAACTGATTTTAATGAGGAAAATTTAATATCTCTTTCGTAATATTCATTATGCTTTAAAAATAAGTATAATTAATATAGGTACAGTAATTGGTACGCCCACAGTAACTGGGTTCCTTACCCTACTCGTCTGCGTTACTATTGGTTCGTGTTTGTGCTGCGGTGCCCTAATCAATGCAAGACGCAGGTTTACGACTTTAGAAAATCAACCATAAAATCTTCGAACGAGAATGATAATTTGACACTTTCTATGGGTGTGTACCCGTCTATCGGCTACAGTAGAACCTCAATTATCCAAACTAAACAGGGTAACATGAGCTTTCGAATAATAGAACGGCTGCTTTACAGTGCTAGATTTAATCTTCATTAATTTGTACAATAAATAGTGTTCCATATGGATCCCTTTAGTTTGAGTTATTTACATGTGGAACGGTGTACAGGTAACAAGAATTCGGATATCGGAGGCTTGGATAATCGAGGTCCTGCCAGGTATCCAGGAATGGAAAGAATCAACGGATTTGTATCGATCGTCCATTAAAGAACTGACGCGACAAAACTTTAAAGCTTTTTATCCTTTGCACTTCCGCAAGATTACTCGCGCGAAAGCATCTGAATAATATGCTGCTTGTATTGTTGAATTGAGAATTCAGTTTTTAAAATCAGATCAGGGCGTTCTTTTTTTTCACAGGGCACACAGTGTCCGAAACGATGATTTCAAATGATAAAATAATTGTTTAAAATTACATTAATCGACAAAGAAATATGTTTTCAACTTTGCTCTTTAGCTCGTGGTACTCCAAAAGCTTTTATAACTAGGCTTGAGTGCACATGTACCGAAAACATACAGGGTGGGGCAATAACTATGTCCAGTTTGAATATTGCCGTTATTTGTAATAATATGAAAAAATGTTATATAGAAAACTTACACAGTATAGAGGGGGACATATTGTGACACAAACATTTTCTGCGTGGCTGGAGGCATAGAGGAGATTTCAAGGTCAACTCTATTTTTTTAAATGGAATGCTATGTTTTTTTTTAGCACGATGTGATAGCCAGTGTTGAGACGAATTCAGCGAGTTATCATTGAAGGTCAATATTCAAACTGGACATAGTTATTGCTCCACCCTGTATATTCAAAACGAAATCCTTGAGGAAATTTCATTTAATAGTCTCTAATTCCATGATCTGTATATTCTTACAATCCGATGGTAAGAATCAATACTGTATCGATTTAATAGTCCACAAAGTGACGTATGTATATTAACAGGCATTTGAATACTAAATTGAATACTAAATCGAGATATTGTCGATATATAATCTGTGATAATTTCGTTTAAAACAGTAGTACAACAATATAATTAGACACATTTTAAAGCTTGAAGCCGCTATGATTGCCAACCATCGTTCATCTTTATCTAAGATATTTTTGCACGATACAGCAACTGGGAAACTGAAAACGCTTTTTTGGTCCATAGTACAGTGTTTACTCGACATATGTCCAAAATACGGGTAAAGCCAAGGTCATTTAACAGCCAGGAGATACTATTCTTTGATCCACGTCAAACATAGAAAAGGACAGCAAAGCTCTAAAGGCGACCGAGGTCTTTCCCTGCCGCAGTGGGGATAGTTCTGGGACTTTCATCGGTTAGGCATTTGGGACATATATGGAGTAAACACTGTATTACAGAATGAAACGTATGTAGAAACGTTGAAATTTTTTTCGTGACGGAAACTACCACTGATTTAACAATTGAAGCTTCCCCTTTACAACGAATGTTTAAAACTTGATCAACAATTACAGTGTAAGAAATTACCAGACTGTGGACTATGGACTGTATGCAAACTAAAAATTTTCCGTTTGAACTGCAATAAATTGGAGTGAACTAATAATTTAATTTTCTTTCCTAACATGTTTAACCATCCAACGCAACGGCGCAATTCGGGCCTATTTTGACCCAGAATATCAAAGTCGCCATTCAATTGATTAGTTTTGAGCGAATTAATTAACTGTATTCAAAATAATGAGAACTTATCGGAACATTCTGTGTAACAATAAATAATCTAAAGTCGTGTATAATGCTTTGTGTAAAGTGTCTTGTTTTAAAGTTGTTACACATGTGTCCAGCATTATGTTAATTCACATACGAGCGAGTTTCGCTCGAATGAAAATCGACCCCCACATTTTGATAAATGCTAGATATCCCTCTAATCGTGTTTGACGTAGGGTATGGTTGGTTAGTCGTACCCCATTTGTATCCAGTGAAACTTTATTGAATATACCGTACATCTCTAAAGTTAGAATTGGTACGACTAAGGATTCACATACACCTTAAGTCGTACCTAAAAATAAAATTATACAAAAATAAGTAAACATTTCATAAACAATTTATTTCAATGCAAATATTTTTATCATATCATTGTCACATATTCAATTAGTACAAACATCACAAATATATTTCTTTGTTATTTTGTTAACTCCAGCTCAAAGATTATGCACCCATGTCTTACTTTACTTACAGTGTTTTCTTGGACGTCTTCTGTCAGTACAATTTGAGAATCTCATGTGGGTACGACTTAAGATACAGCAAAAGTTTTATTTTAAATGAACATAAGAAAATATTGAATGAGGCTAATACGATTTTGTTTGTACTAAAAAATTATTTAAATACTAAAGAATCAGTACGCATAAAGGAGTGTGACTTTATCAATAATTTACTTAGTGTACAAACTACCAAACATATACAGAAAATTATAAGAATACAGCAGTAAGCGTCGTCGGTGACAGATATACACCATATGAACCAATATGGTTGATTAACACTTTGACTGCCACACTAGAAACCTCAACAATTCCATAAAATCAAAGTAAGTTATTTAATGAAATAAAGATCGAAAAAAATTAAATGTATGATATCGAGTAATCCTCCAACTTTGTTGCATTTTACAGATCCTAATCTAATTTGGTACAATGAATATATTAACGTAAAAATTCATTCTAAAACCTGGATAAATAATTTCGTCACCCACATATGGGTGACATGGCAGTCAACGTGTTAAAGTGTACATATTATTTTCGCTAGAAGCGCTGTTGTTGAGATATTACGTCCAAAATTCGAAATGTACGATTTAGACAGTGGTACAACTTGACCAATCTTCCCCTATTCGTGTCAAATGTGAAAATACGAATAAAAATGCTCTCGATTGAATTAATTGTTAACAATGTGTCGAAATGAATTCGAGCAACTTGCGTTTTTCCGAGACATTAACAATTCGTTTCCTAGCGGACGTGCAAAGAGCTTTTTCGAAAAAATAGCGCTCGGTCGGAATCACGGAGAAAATGATATTTCATGGTGTTTGAATAAATAAAAACACTTGAGACGCGGACAGAAATGGGCGGGCATTCTGTAATCTATTGTACGAGAACACCGAGTATTGCTCTGAGTAACACCGTGGCCTACATTACCGGGAGCGGGTGATGAGCGGCTAAAATATTTGAAAATGTGCCGGCGCGGTGGTTAAGTGTTAACACTGTTAATTCTGCAGGGAGTCCGCCGGGCACAGGAAAATATTCTCACCCGGTTTTTGTTCATCGATAAAAGGTTCTGCGGTGCATATGCGCGTGCGGGGTATACTGGGGGAGAGGCGGGGGTGGGGGTTGAATGCATACGTAAAGTGCACACACTTTAGGCGTGTGTAGAGGTGCACTTCCACCCCGGCGGGCTTTCGATGCGTTAAGTGCACCGAGGCCCGCGTTCTCGCGCGCACACGATAAAGTGTGTGTACTTTCCCGATTAGTTTAAGACGTCGCGGCGAGGTGCGGTGACTGTGTCTTTCACGTACGCGCGATCCGGCTAATGCTCTCGGATATCGAGCAAGGAAAGTACTCCGGCACCTGAAAAGAGAGAGCGTGACTAACGATCGGCGATTAATCGCGAAGCGTGTATTGAACGATCGGCGTGAAACAGCCCGTGTGCTCGCGTGACGTCGATCGGCCCAAATTAAAAGCGCGGAGGGAATCTCCTCGGAGAAAAGTTTTCATTGTGAACAACCCGCGGGGATGGCTGGAATCGAAGTCGTTCACAGTCCCACCACCGCCCACGCCTGGACGAAACTTTGCCTATTTAACGATAACGACGATATTGTAACGGAACATGATATCGAGTGGTAACTTTGAACGGGCATGAATCATCGCCGGATGTTCTTTAATAAATCCGCGACGCGACCTGACAGCAGGAGGCGGTTCGAAAGTTCTTGGTAAATTTCAGAAGTTTCCGCCGCAAAATGCACGGAAGAAGCGTACGCCGACGAGCGAACGCTCATGACCTACTTACATTCGTGTTTACTTGATCGATCATATACATATATTTTTTAAACTAAATTCCGCCCCCCCCTCACGCTCCCGCTCTTTCTATCTCACCTTATGCCCCGCAGCGATGATCGTGCATCCTCGTCTCTGTTCTTATCTGGCACACCCGGAGCCCGCAGTACGCTCCACTCCTTTATAATCTCTGTTCGAACAATGCCGAGATCCTTCGACTTATTACTTTCCAGTTTTATCTGCAATCGTGCATCCCCGTTTTATACTTTTAATGTACAGGCTCACACAGAATCGCCGATATACGCGCAGAAAACACAGTGTTCGGAGCAAATTACGGAATACGGCGCGCAGTGGTGCCAAATGGCCAAAAAGCGGCAAAAAATCTGTAAAAACGAAACTATCCAACGAATTTGTTTGAAAATTTGTGGAGAGACTGCCACAGGTACAACGTTTATTTGGCAAAACAAATTTTTGTACTAAGTTGTTAACATTAAGTAATATGGGCTAATCGAAAATCTCTGTTTTCTGCCCATTTTTTATTTATGGAAGCACACAACAAATCCTTTAATAGATTTTGGTCTGGAACTAATCGTTTTGGCAAGGTGTAATATTGATCTAACTTTGTGCAAAAAATCATGAGACCATTCGAGACCCTTTCGCCACAATTTAAGTTTAAATATCAACTTTCAGAATTTCCAAAAGTGAATCGTGCGGAAGTTACGATTATTTGATGTTCCAGGTGAAATTTTTTAGAAATATTTCTAAATAATAAAGAAAAATGTGAAGTGCATATGATTTATTAATTTTTTATGTGTAAAAAAATATTTAATAACAATTTTTTTTATCTTACATAAATTATTTTTATAGCGTTCATTGGAGCACTACCAAAAAATACCTGTTGCATTTTTGCAACAGTGGTCCAGTGAACGAAAACTTTGTTTATTTAACATAAAAAATTGTTATTAAATATTTTTTTATATGTACGAATGTCACATTTTTTTTATTATCTGATATGTATCCCCTAAAAATTTCACCTGAAACAGCAAATAATCGTGACGTCCGCGCGATTCATTCTTGGAAATTCCGAAAGTTGATATTTAAACTTAAATTGCGGCGAAAACATCTCGAAGTATCTCATGAAATTTTGCACAAAGCTAGATCAATATTATAACTTGCCAAAACGATTAGTTCCAGATCGAAGCTATTCAAAGGATTTTTTGTATTCCTCCATAAATAAAAAATGAGCGTAACGCAAAGGGGCTTCAGGTTAGTCCATATTACTTAATGTTAAACAACTTTTTGTGGAAAATTTTTTTTGCCAGTTAATAGTTGAAACCATTTGCAATAACCCATATGATTTGTATACCCCTAAGTATTCAATTATAGACGGAGTAATTACATAACTATTGCACTGAAAACTGATGAATTCCCAAGAGCGAGGAAATGGTTATCAAAAATCTGACTTTGGCACATCATCAGTATTAGGCTATACAAAAATAATTTTTTTTTATAAAAATCGAAAATTTATAAAGCGGATTTTTTTCGCCTTGGCACCACTGTGCGGCGCACAATATCTCCTACACTAATGATTTTTTTACACAAATAGATTAATACTTTTTTGTAGAAAATATGAAGGAGCATCAGCTGATGCAATAAAAAATATATGATTCCATTAAAAAAAACATCAATGACCTTCATATGTCCTTTGCACGTCCACCTACAACAAAATGTACCATCAGAATGTGCCACTCTCAAAACCATTCAATGCGTAATAATAATGATGTAAATCTAGATGGCAAAATGTGGCGACCCACTCTGTATATATATTTTTCGAAGGACCTGTTGGCACTGAGCCACCCTCAAATGTATCCCCGCGTCGCGTCGCGTCGTCTTCATCCAATTGCCGGGCGCTTGGATGAAGCTTGGTACAGAAGTGAGGAGAGCTTGGCTCCACCGTTCACCGAATCGCCTCTCATTGCTCCGTTTAAATTACGAAGGCTTAATACTCGCACTGCTTTCGCCAAAACAGGTACACGAGCTTGTCACCGTTGCCGTTATTTTCATCTTCCGACTCTGATATTTTTGTAATCACATCTTTATACAATAACGTTCTGAAACACACATACATAATATAAGACGCTTAAAACATGTGCACCGGGAATTATTGCATCAACACAATATTATATGTACAACATTGTTGAGTCGCTTTTCTGTTCACCTCTTAAAGGGTGTAACCGGATAAGGAAGTCAAAAGTGCCTCCAAACCAAATTGAATTTGTAATAGGCCATTCGATCGCTTATCCGAAATAAATACTTCGTGCCAATTTTCAGCCCTAAGTGGGGGGTTAGTAATGGGGTGACAAAGAAAATCAGTTTTTTCCGTAATTTCTCTTATCCTCTACAAATGAAAATTCTGGAAAAATCAGGCATATTCTAGCTACTAGAATGCACATTTATGAATTTTTTCATAATTTTTAGCTTCGAAACTGTATTTTAAAAGATAAAAAAACTTCTAAAATGCTGATTTCTTGTAGAAGTCATGAGATACTAAGTTTATATTTTTATAGTTTTAATATTTCGTTATGGTTGTTAACGTATAATTTTTTCAAATTTTTCAGAGTGGGGGCACATATTTAAAAAAATAGAAAACAACTATTTGTTACATTTTCCATGCCTGTACAAGTATCATGTTCATATGACAAATTTTAAACAATATGCATTTATTTCCATGGAAGAGTTCTTACCCCTCTGCTGCATCAGTCTTCGTCTCTGTCATCATTGATTATGGTTTTTAATTTCTTTGACTATGTGACCCCGCTTTGAAAAATCTGAAAAAATTAAATGTTAACTACTATAATAAGATGCTAAAACTGTAAAAATATAAACGTAGTACTTCATAACTTCTACAAGAAATCGGCATTTCAAACATTTTTTTATTTTTTAAAATTCCGTTTCGATGCTAAAAATTCTGAAAAAATTCATAGATGTGCATTCTAATAGCTAAAACATGCTTGATTTTTTTCAGTATTTTCAATTGAAGAGGATAAGAGAAACTACTGGAAGACCTGATTTTCTTTGTCACCCTATTACTACCCCCTATGTCGACATTGTCGACATTCAAAGTATTTTCTTTGGATGAGCTATCGAATGGCCTATTGCAAATCCAATTTGGTTTGGGGGCACTTTTGACCTCCTTATGCGGTTATATCCTCTCCCTAACCTACTATAAAAATTTAGGATTTCCTAATATCGTAGTAACGTCTCTATACATATATGTGCAAAATTCGGGACCCAAATGTCACTTATATCGTGTACAATACTAATCCAGTGACGAAACATTTTGGTTCCTAATTAGGTAATTGGCAAATTCGTGACATTTTTCTGATTGAAACGACACTAAGCACGGTACAATTTGGATTATATTTACTGGTTTAATTCAGGATATAGTAGATCATCGATTATCCGTACTAATCATTGGAACATGAGCGTTTGGACAATACAATAGTTACCTAGCTACGGTGTTAGATAAAATCTTGATTGATTTGAACAATAATTCGTCTGTGTCGGGTTTAAACTGTTTACATGTGAAACACGTACTGTATATGGATAATGGAGAATTCAGATGTCACCGATTCGGATAATCGAGCTTTTACTAAATTGTCGATTGAAGAAGCAAATATGCTTCGAACGATGTCATTTTTGTTATCTTTTTAGTCAGGAAAATGTTACAAATATCTTGGTAAAAGTGTCATAAAAATATGATTAAAAACAAAAAAGTGTCGTCATTGAATTATAAATTTTGAAATACTATTTTATATAAAAAAAAGTATTTCGATTACTCTTCCAATACATATTATTTCAAATGTACCCAGCTCTGAATATGTAAGGAACAGGGGCAAATATTTTCAAACTTTCTCTTCCAAACTCCAAACGAATCTCGAATATTAGAATTTGGTTAAAAGCGTCTCTACAGTGTGTTGAGTCAAAGTAATTTCCAGAGTGTGTTAGAACTGATTTAAATCTACCAAACAGATGGTTTAAATTTTCAATACAGTGTTTACTCTATATATGTCCCAAATGCCTAACCGATAAAAGTCCCAGAACTATTCCCACTGCCGCGGGATACGTATACCCTGTGAGGGGTCATGAATCGAGGCCTTTAGAGCTTCGCTGTCCTTTTCTACATTTTTCCTGGCCGATATATGTCCCTGGCTAGACCCGTGTTTTAGACATTATATCAAGTAGACACTGTATAGGCTCAGATAAAAAAAGTTATAAAATACTATTTCTATTTTCTCCACAATTTCGACAAATTGCAATTTTTTTAAAATTTCTTTTACGCGCCATCCTTCTAACATAAAAAAAAGGAAATTGTTGGTTTATCAATAAGCTCCAAGCATAATGAACTTATTGTTTGTTGTCAAAAATGAATCAACGATCTCAGAATCTCTTTTCTAAATAGAGACTTCGAAGTATCCATTTGATACTTACAATTAGTTTCAAGGGCCGGAGTGTGGCGACCAAACCTAAACAGTCTGGAGAACTGCTAACGGTTTTCCATCTGCAGTCATTCAAAGCTAAGATTTTGAACAGTGAAGAGTTTCCTCCAGCACCGTCTAATAAAGAACAGTTTCAGTTAAATACCAGTGTATAATAAATTATAACCCATTTCCAATAAAACTCAAGTGTTTGGTTCAATTTTAAAAAAGTTATTCTATTGTGGAAGCTGACCAAGTAATTATTTCAGTTAGTGTTCGTGCGAATCAAGTTTTAAACTACACACAAGTTTGCATTACGTTTCATTTTACGGTTTCAGTGATCACATCTTTTTCGTAGTTCATAATTTCCCAAAAAAAGGAGAAAATTTATATCCATTGACAAAACCAAAATAGAATTTTATCTCGGTTTAAAGGAATAACATGTACATATTTATTCGACTCTCTTCAGAATCTGTCGTCAGGAGTCTGGCTCGATATCGTAGGGCAAGTGGTGTGAAGAGGGTGTACACCGAAATTTGATCGGCGAACGAGATCGATTAATGTTCTAGCGTTTCAGAGAAGCGTAAACGCATTGTATCACGGTATTGTGTCGCTTTCACGTTGGCGAGACATCCAATCAGAGATTTCTGAAGGCCAACGCAGTATGAATGCCGCGAATGTAGGTTGTACACCTGTTACTCGTCGAAAGCGTTCAACAACGGACTTTATTTGAAAATATTAGTGCCAACTTTCAACTAGTTATATGCTCTTTAGTTGCACTGCGCGAAGTTATTATTGCAGGCGCGAGTGGAAATTTCACTTCGTGCGTCCTATTATATCAATCTGTCAGTTCTCTCGGCCATTTTTCCTCTCTAAAATATGAAACTCTATAAAATCATTCTCATTTTTCAATGTAATATACACGGATACCAGTTTTTCAAAATATACTACGTGCAACTTCATTATTAACTTTATTAATTTATCGATATTTCAAAGAAACAACTGTTCGCGACGGGAATACATAATGAAATTGATTTAGCAATAGTTCCATACGTGTTAGTTTTCTGTCGATTTTATCACACTAGAGGTTTCCCAAATTACGTTATAGCTTACACAATTATAATTTATCGAATGCAACAAATACAACAAATTTTAATCCTCTGAATATGGGTTTCCCGTTCTTTATGGGCTCCTGTCAATTTTTTGGAATCGAACTTTTTTCTATTGAGTTTAAGATATCGGGAGGATTAATTTGCTAGGTAATGTATACGAACAATTGATTAAAAATTACCATGAGTCGAAATTTCGAAGAAAAAAATGAAGGTCACGATTTTTAACTTTTTTATCCTGGGCCTATAATGAAAATTCAAAACATGTCTTTTGTAGATACAAATAATTTATACATACATATGCACGAAGTTTCATAAAAATTGATCACGGATGCTACGAGCTAAAAAAACGAATTAAAAATGCCGAAAATTATGTGGAACTGCGATTTAGATGAACCGTAAGCAGAAAATTCAAAGATTCTTACATCTTTCAATGCCTGTAGCTTTTTAATGCGTCAATCGATTTCGATGAGAATTTGTGCATGTATATAATGTACTTGCATCTACAAAAGGCATATTTTAAATTCTCATTATAGGTACAGATAAAGTAGTTAAACAGCCTTCACTTTTTTCTTCGAAATTCCGAGCGATAAAAACTTCAAAAAAATTTGATTACACACAGAGGTCCAATTTGAAAAAAATTATTGGTTTTTAAAGGGTGCTCACCTAATTTTGTCCTTGGCCTTATACATGATGAAAACTACTCACGAATTTTTAAGAAAAAAGTATTGGACCGAACAGCTTGAAACTGTATAACTGTATAACTTATCAGTTATATATTTAGAAACAGTCCTTTTATCGTCTGATTTAAACAGTTATCATGTCTCGAAAAATAATTTTATCAGTTGATTGTAGGTCAAACGATGACTATACGCGTGTAAAATAAAATCCAATTGAAATTTTTGATGTTAGATAAACTGAGGGGCACATATTATGTCGATGATACTAACTGTGATACAAACTGCAGTACGACGTCCAAGTAATTGGATCTTATCAAATTCGAGTGACATGATAAATAGTAAAATGTATACAAAGAGCTAATACAAATTGTCAGATTGATCAATTGCATTTGTTTTTCTAGAAACTATTAAAAAATTTATATTTTAGTATTAACCCTCTGTAGTTCCGTGTAACTTTGAAGTTTAATCCAGATGTATCAATATTTTTCAGTCTCATTTTATTTTCAGCCACAACGTGACAAAAGTACTATCCTATTATATCTCCTTCGTAACCATAGAAGGTACGTGCATCACGATTGTGAATTCTTATTTTACATATAGGAGTAAATTCAATTTTTTTTTTAAACTGTTAATTAGTTGTTAATTCGTATCTAAAAGATGATATTCGCTATTTTCAAGTTACATAAGATTTGTTACACTTATGAAAAAAAATCCGGGCTATAGAGGGCTAATAAGAAAAGGGATTTCCCTTCTTGAAATCAACAACCCCCGTCCAAAGTGAATGTTCCGTTGTGGTTTCACAAATTAAACGTTTCCTGCCGTCCGCAGCAATATCTTCTCACCTCGTGTCAGTGCGTGGAATTATTGTATATCAAGGTAGCAGCGATATCGAGAGGAAACACGAGGCGGCGGATGTGAAAAATATAACTTTCCTATCACTTATAATATTATCCCCATGCCTCACGATTGCATGACGTTGAACGGGCACATTGTGATATCGGCACAATAAATTTACGTAACTCCGTACACCGATACGGTTCGCACGGGAGCGGACATACTTCACCTGCACCGCCGATATATTCCATATTTCTTGCAAGCGGTGAATAATACGGCCCATTTGCGTAACATCATTCTCAATTTTCGTATCAAAACTTCTATATCCTTTTTCTTCTCGCGGGTAACAGCTCGACGTATAATAAATGTCTACCTCCGAAGGACACGGAAACACGGGGAACTTGCCGCAACTCCGCCGCAAACTTTGTCAGGTGTGTTTCTTCGTTCGCTGATAATCCATCGGTTCTACGCGACAAGAATTACCAGCAGAAGATAGAACCGCCCTTGGGCTACGCGAAACTGGGTCTTTGCTGTCATAAATACGCAGTCGCTCGCAAAAGTACTGGCTCGTAAACCAGTGATGGGTATAGTAGGAGCCCCTCGAACGCCTGCTTCTCTCAGCAACCTCTCTATTAGGGTTGCAGCGCGCATAGTGTTCCTTCTCTAGAATTTCTCGAGAAATTTTATAATTGATCATTTCTCATTTCTCGAGAAAAATTCCAGTATTTCTCAAGAAATTTAAATTTAGGAAAATTCTTATGAATCTCATTTATTTTATAACATATAAATTCTTCAATTCTCTTAAATTCTTATTTAAAACTTTCGAAAAACTGAATACTGAATTGAGTAATGAGTTTCTTGTTGTTATTAAAGAAGAAATATCTAAAAGAAGAGACAGGATTGTTGTATCCCTTATAAAATATCTGCATAATCCAGAATCTCTGCAAAAAGATTCAGAAGATACATTTTTTTATTTAACATCCAAGGCAGATATGTATAAAATGGCAAAACAAATTCTAAGCAGACTTTTTGGAAAATATGACAATGATTCTTATGAAAATAGTGAAAAACTTTCAGATTCTCAGAATGAGGAACTATCACTGGAAAAACAGTTAGAATTAGAAATTGCAGATAGCTTTCAAGAATTTAGTGTCAAGAGTTTAGGGGCAGAAGAAAATAAATTCCGGACTCTAACAAAGGAATTCCAAATTTTTTAGTCCACTGGAAAAAGGACACCCAATCTTCAGCAACTTTTGGATGTTCTGTATACGATAAAGCCAACATCCACACAAAATGAAAGAAATTTTTCTACGGCTACAGATTTTGTTACAAAAAAAAGAAGTAGATTGTCTGATTCTACATTAGACGCATTATGCTTCTTAAGAAGTCATTTCAAAACAAAAGCGTAATGTTTCACTTTATAAAAGTTTGGTAAAAGTTTCCCAATATTTTTTTATTTTATTAAAAATTCTCGAGAGTTCTCGAGAATTATCGAGAAATATAGTCTTATTTCTGATTTCTCGAGAAATGAAAAATGTTGAAAAATCAGGAACACTAAGCGCGCACCTTCGTCGTCTTCGCTTGTGTCTTCGTCGCCCCACGGTAACGGCGCTTATATTTGGAGGGGTCATTGGGCGCTATGGTGGGGACGGTCTTGTCTAAATTCAGACAAAAATGCACACCCCTGTCGTAAACTAACAAGGCACACTATTCAATTGACGATAAAATCGCATAGATTTTTTTTATGTAAATCGAAGGCCGCTTAAAACTATGCGAGCACTTTCTTAACCCTTAAGTGTCCCATTGGGTCGATGTGGCCCCACTCAAAATGCTAACAATTATTTCGTGTGTAACTATTAATAATACAACTAGACTGCGCATTATAGGCATTTATGACAAAAACGAGTGAGCGTAATTTAAAACAATGAAAACATTAGAAGAATTTAAAGATACCGTTATATTATTTTCAATCTATTAAAAATGTTGAGAAAGAAATCAAATTTATAGTTCGCCACAGGTTGTTGCAATTCAGGTAGAAACCTTTTATTTTGCAATTTGATTGGATCATTCCTTTTTTTAAGTACATTTTGAAGGTTCACTTAAGTGTTAATTGCGATCACCTAAGAATAATCGTAAAGTTCATTAACAGTAGATCTACGGAATTCTAGAAGTGATTTTTCGATTTTTATTATAGTATACATTCAAAGAAATAAATTTATTAAATAATCCCCCTTAAACGGTCTTTGAAATTTCAATAATGTGGACCAACGCCCAAGTTGGCCCTGATTCATTTCATCATAGTTAATCAATACCACTTATAACATTGTTAGTATTTGTCTTGCCTAAAGTGCATAGCTAAACTAGGTCCAAAGCATAGTTCATAATCAATTAAATTACTATTAATAACACTGTAACCATTTTTCTTTTCTGATACTATTAATACACTAATATTAATAGACTGTAGAATTTATTAATAAATATCGTTCAACAAAATAAATTTATGTCATAGGTTCTCAACAAATTACAGCTATTTTCGAGCATTGTGTGTCATAGAGGCTAGAGAAATATTAATTAAAAATGCGAATTTTAGAAGGCATTGCCAAATAATGTTTAAACTGTCTTGAAAGCAGCCTTTTTTTCATTATAATTACTGTGAAAATAATTATTACTTCAATAATTTGAACATTTCAATCGAGGAAATGATGATATACATAATGCATAATTATCTATAATTATGATTGTATTCCTATTACCTTTTGTTGGCATTTATTTTTCTAAATGTTAACAATCATTAATTCAATATCTTTCATTTATTCTAATTTATTTTTATAAAATAAACATAAGGCTGAGGATTGTTTCTTTTGTCTTTCATATGAAAAGTAACAAAATACATTATTGGAAGTTCAATACTTAAATTTAGTACATTATTTCAAGTGAATCAATTTTTATTTTCAAATAACGGCGTTGAAAATAACTGTGCGAAATCAGTTATTTAAAGTAGTTATTTTTCGTTTTCATTTCAAATAACATTTGCACAGGTCTGATCTACTCGGACACATGTGAGAAAGCAAAATAACAGCAAAAGATGAAGAAAATTGAAGGAAGAAAGTAAACAGAAAACAAGAACATGAATGAAGAATGTAATTATAAAGAGTACAAGGAGTATTATAACCTTGTATGCTGCATTCATACAATTCTAGCAAACCAAATGAAAATGATTAAGTATATGAAGAATGCACTGAAAAGCGTGATTGAATTGGATTGAACAGCATTTTCTACAATTGTGAAACCGAATAATCCGTAATTACAATCAAATGAAGATAATGTAGTTCTCTAAAGAATTTGTTTTCTATTCAATTCTTTTCTATGAATTTTTCTTTTCTATTTCACTTCTTTTTGCATAATTTCATAATTATTTTGATTTAAAAAGGAATATTCTGTTATTACTGAACCTGTGCTGTATTGCAATCATTCCGGAGTACAGGACGCTTGTAATATGTTCTTCAATCTCCAATTTTTATTAACAATTTCGATATTACTTCTCATAAAGCAAAGCTTTCCTGACTCAACACTGTCAAAGAGCTGTGAAAAATATCGACATAACAATTTTTGTTGTAAATGTAGTAGTTTTTGCGAAATCGTAGTCCAATGTCAAATTGCTAATTGTTAAATGAAATTTTTTATTTTTTTAAATATGTGTCCCCACTTTGAAAAATTTGAAAAAATTATATGTCAATAACTATAACGAGATGTTAGAACTGTAAAAGTATAAACTTAGCATCTCATAACTTCTACCAGAAATCAGCATTTCAAACGTTTCTTTATTTTTTAAAATTCACTTTCGTGACGTGCATTCTAATAGTTAAAATATGTCTGATTTTTTCAGAATTTTTAATTGAAGGGGATATTGGAAATTACGGAATAACCTGATTTTCTTTGTCATCCTATTATCACCTGCCATGTCGACGTATAGGGCAGAAAATGGGCACAAATTATTTTCTTTGGATAAGCTATCCAATGGCCTATTGCAAATTCAATTTGTTTTGGGGATACTTTTGACCTCCTTATCCGGCTACACCCTTTAATAAATAACTGTTACATTAGGAACAATAACGTGAGTAATGGCTGTACTAGAAGTGTGTTAAAAAATGAGTAAATAAAACTGCGATTACAAGAAAAGAATTTAGCCTATTTGATCGCAAGTAATTCACCCAGATATGATAGCCGTGGCAGACAACGTGTTAATGGGAATCATTTCACAAGTTTTTTTTTTTCTACCTATAAAGCCCGTTCCAGCGCGATGGAGGAACCGTTCTCCTTCTTCCATGGTGTCGAGCGACTGTTAGGGGACTCTCGAGTCGACTCTTTCTTTGACTCGACTATAGCTAGGCTCGTCATCGAGGAGACAAGGAGAAAAGGAAACTCGCGAGACTCGTTGCTCGCTGGGAAACCGGACGACGACAGTCTGGCAGACACGTAATACGCTCGTTGAAGAAGGACGTGGAACCGATGCTGGTCGGAACGAGGACAGCGAGTGGAAGAGATCAGAGAACGGAGTAACTGGAAGAGGGGGAGAAAAGTCTTCGGATTTCGTTTAATCATCGACGCAAAACACTGGAGCGGACTCATTAGTATAGCGAGGTCTGCCGAGTCGTTCGTGTCGCTCGTTCCCGTCCCGTCGTATCGCGGCCTGATATATACCGGCACGTGACCGCTCCTCGTTGTCGTTTCCTGGTAAACAACGCGTTTCGAGCATATCATCGTGTTCGTCGTCGCTGACTTTACGTTACTACCGAACGTACACGTTGCCAGCGAACGTGTGTCGGCTAGTCTGTGATATCCATACGCCACCGAACACACGAGTTTCTACTTGATGCCGAAATTCGTTGGGTTCGACGACTCGAATCAGGACACTGTTCGAGCGTAGGACCGTTCCCGTTCTCTCTTTGTTGTCATTCGAGTGGGCATCGATTTGGACTCGGTAATTATCCACGGAAAGCGAAAGTTAAAGATTTCAGTGACCTCTCGACGAGAACCGTTCGTTTCGTTCACCATTCAGACGCTCGGAAAATTCACTGAATATGAAGTTTGATGATCGATTAAACGTTTTTTACTACGACGATTTTGGGCTTTTGAAACATGAAGATCGAGAGACGAAACTTAAGTTTTGCGGTCTTCGCATCTTTCGCTATTTCGTTTCAGAAAGTCCGCGTCTGTTTTGATCGTTCTCGAACAGTATCGTGCGGTTTGTGTTCATATACAGTAGAGCAGGGGTTCCCAAAGTGCGGCCCGCGAATTATATTTTTGTAATGTGTTAAGTAACAGTTTGTAACAAAATGTAATTATTGTCATAAATAAAGAACGATTATGTTATAAAATTAGTATAAACCATTCCCTCGTGTCTAACTTACCTTTTTTTTTCTTTTTTGGTCCATCACCTATTTTGGAATTTACAATTTGGCCCACCTGGGTGAAACTTTGGGAATCCTTGCAGTAGAGCCTTGATTGTCCGAAATGAACAGGAAAACATGACTGATTGAATATCAGAATAGTTACTCAGTTGCAATGCTAGATTCTATTTCTATTAATTTATGCAGTAAATATGGGTCGCCTTAGATAGTGCTATTTACTTCTAAAGCACGATGGGATACTGAAAGCTTCAGACATCGGAGGTTCGGATAATCGAGGTTTTACCGTAGTTGTACATAGAATTGACATTAAACCTACCACCTTCAAATGACCGGTTTTTTATTTTATTACTGTTGAAATTATAAGCACTGGAAAATGATTGAATAAATCTTGTACAAAGACCGTACAAAATGAATTCGATTTTTTCATTGCAGTTTATAATTACAATTATAATCAAAATGTTTTCAGACATACAATCCTCCAGATTTTCTTTCAAAACAGCTCTATTGTACCCCGCCTAACGCTTCCGTGATTTTTTAAGCAGTACAGTGTTTTCTCGATATATGTCCACAACACGGGTCTACCCAGAGACATATATCGGGTAGAAGATTCTATTCTTTGATGCAGTGCCGAACGTAGAAAAAGACAGCGAAGCTCAAGTGGCCTCGGGTGTATCGGTGTGAGAACAGGAGACCACTACCAATCCAATAACAAACCTTCTTCATTTTTTATTATTTTTTTATGGGACTTTCACCAACAAATTCGTGACATTTTTCTAATGACAATGATACGAAACATAGTATAATTCCAATAATATTTGCTTGTGTAATGAACAATGAAAGTTTAGGACGCAAAAGAGAACAGCGTATGAGAAAGAAAGAGACACGGAGAATCAAACCGTTCAGGAAAGGTGAAAGACTGTCAAGTCTTTAAATCAATACTTAAACTTTTTTATTATTAATTATTTTTTAATGAGATTTTCACAAATATATTTGTGGAATTTTCCCAAAATGCAAAATGCCACGAACATGTTGGCGAAAGTCCCATAGAAAATATTAAAAAATAAAGAAGTTTTGTTATTGGATTAGTCTCCTAGTTTCACACCGATATATCCGACCCGTATTATGTTTACACTCCCCGGCGACCGAAGCCACTCGAGTTTCGTGGCCCCTCATGTATTGTAATATACCCCGCGGCAGTGGGGATAGTTCTATGACTTTTGTCGGCTAGATATTTGGGACATATATCGAGTAAAGGCTGTACTGCTCAAAACTTATATATGTTATATTTTTATCAATCTACCAGGAGGATCTTGAGATCACTGTGCACTGAAATGGAAAAGATGCTATTCATGGCAACAGTTTATCTTATTTTTATACCTCTTACATTACAAAACGAGCACAGAGAACAAAAAACGAACCCGAATAAATTGTATAAGTACAGTCATATTAACCCTTTGCACTCAGATGTCTCCTCTAAAGGGACATTAAGAGTCTAGAATTGATGGCTCCGAGTGCAAACGATTAATACGAAAAGTATGCTTGACATCATATATACCGATTAAAAATAAGCAAAAACTCTGACGTCAAGGAGAGTTATACAGTGGATCCAAAAAGTATAAGTTTCGAAAATTTGTTTATGTTTAAACTGTGTACGTAAACAATTATCGTACTAGAAATTTAGACTCATTTTAAAGCTAAACGACTCTAGTTTCATAATCCATCGTTCATTTTATTCTAAGATTTGTTTCGTCATGACTGAAGACGTGTTTTTTTTCGAAAATGCTACACATCCAAACGCCTGCGAAAGCTTTGAAAAATCTTTTTCGTAATTAAAACGACCATAGATTGAAAGATGCCTGTTTACAACAATAGCTTAAAAATTGATGTACGATTGTTTTATATGTTTTATTGAGCTTTGAATGAGAGGTGAGCCGCCAACTTTACTTTAGTATATCTAACAAGGGACATTACTGAAGTACATTACTCATACGCTCATTTTAATGTTTATTTCTTTTCTCAATATGTTTAGTAGGTTGAACATAATGCAACAAATATGTAATATTTCTACAGTTTTAAATTACACCTACTCATATTCTTCATAAATGCATAAAAATCCGCACTCTATCTATGACAGCTTCATTTACGAGAAAATTCTTTTAAAGTTTTTGCACATGTTTCAATTGGCAGCATTTTTTTTTTAAGGAAAACTAGGTACAGTGTTTACTCTATATATGTCCCAAATGTCTAGCCGCTTCAACTCTCGTGTATCCATTTTTTAAATTTTGTTTATATCTTGTCAGGTTAACACAATCTTAAACAATGATAAAGTGGAAAGAGAGAGAGAGAGAGAGAGAGAGAGAGAGAGAGAGAGAGAGAGAATGAAATTTCGATGTATAGTTACGCTAGTTTTGATATTTATTGCATGGCAACATAATCTTTATACTCTTTAGAAATGGATTACGAAAGATGAGAAAGTGTTTGTTTTGCAAAACATTACACAACTTATTTCCATAAGAAAGCGTTATTGCTTCTTTTTGTTCTCCTCTCGGAATTTTAGATGTTTCATCGATTAGTTTGTTTGTTCTTATACTGATATTGCGCGATTACACTATACATGCTAAGGTTAAACTTTTACGATATGGTCTTTAGTATTCTGTACATGTAACTGTTACAACTATGATTACATGGAAGTGTCTGAAACTTTAAACCTAATTTATTACATCGTTGAAACACACAATTCAATTCCTACTATGTAATAATAAGATCTGCCGTAATTATAAACGCATATTACTGACACGACTATGAACGAGATCGTTTATCAGATTCGCTCGTCTTATATTATGATTACGTTGTTTGTTTGCTGGTGATTTATGATATGATTGATTTTGTTCTACAACCAAACCACAATCGCCATTTAACTTCTTTAAGCATTGTCGAGTTAAACTTTTGCGTTTCTTATTTTATTGCATAGTGTTATTTTTTATCTTTTTCTGTTGCTCTAAATTGCGACTATTAAGACGAATAAAATATTTTTAAACTATTGTCTAGATGAACAATACCAAAACAAAACAGCAGATTTAGTGAATTAACGCTGTTAAACTTTTGACATCTTTCAGTGCTAATAAACGCATGCAGTGCTCGTAAGGTAGTTAGTGTGACATTTTCATTTGGAGAATAAGTAGGTGCGCTACTTATTTATGGAGAAAGTAGAAAAAGTTGTGATCAATGTTATGCACGAAGATGAACAAAGTCTCTCTCTCTCTGTCTGTCTCCCAGGATCGGTGAATTTTAGAATAATACAGTGGATTCTCGATATATGTCAGCAACACGGGTCTTGATGTTGTACATCGTCCAGGAGATTTTGATCCGCGCCGAATATAGAAAAGGACAGCGATGATCGCCGCCGAGGAGTGTAAATGTTACGGGCAATGTGTATAATATGGGCATTCTGCAAAATGACCGGGCATTGTATAGAATGCCTGCTCGATAAGACATTATACAGAATTCCCGTAACAAGTTTCAGTCAATCTATAAAATGTCCGGTCATTATACAGAATGTCTAGCGAAATTAAAAAATGTGTTTTTTATTGAGACAATAAATTCCTTAGTCAAAATCAAGATACAGTCATTATAATCATAGTTAATCATAAGAATCCAAAGATCCGTCAGGTTCACGTGCTATAGTATAGACAGGAAGTAAGATTGGTTGGTCTTAGATTTTCGTACATTTTCTAATGAAAATGATACCAAACACAATATAATTCCGATAATATTTGCTTGTGTAATGAACAATGAAAGTTACTTCCCATTAATATTAACGGAAAATGAGTGTAAATGTGATCCGAATGGTATCGTGTTCGGTGTCATTTTAATCGGAAAAAAACCACAAATATATTGGTGAAAGTCTCGTGAAAAAATAATTCATAACAGAAAAGTTTAAGATTTGATTTAAAGACTTGAGCGCACGACAGTCTTTCACCTTTCCCGAACGGTTCGATTCTCCGCGTCTCTTTCTTTCTCATACGCTGTTCTCTTTTGCGTCCTAAACTTTCATTGTTCATTACACAAGCAAATATTATTGGAATTATACTATGTTTCGTATCATTGTCATTAGAAAAATGTCACGAATATGTTGGTGAAAGTCCCATAAAAAAATTATTTTACACTCCTCGGCTACCGAGATGTCTCAAGCTTCTTGGCACGCCACGGGGTATACCCGGCGGTAGAGGGAGTAATTCCGTGACATGTATCGGCCATGCCTCGGCGACATATAATAATATAGAGAATTCACTGTAGTCTCCCACCATTCTACTGGTGTCCTGTGAAATAAATAGTGTGCAGCCCGCGGGACCCAGTTCCCCGGCTCTGAAGATAAAAGCAAGTTAGTAGTAGTGCTGAAAAGTGGGAGAACCGGCAAACTAATGGTGGGGAACGCGCAGCGACGGCGGGGAAGAAGTTGCCCGACTATGCTATAGAATACGACTGCAAAAGATTGCATATTTTATTGTAAAGAAAAACGAATTTGAGTTTCTACTATTAACACACATTTTTTTTAACCATGCTTTGACTGATTGTGTATTTGTAATGATATAAATATTTAAAGTATACTGAGTACCTAGAGAAGTTTTTATTGGTTTTTTATGTGAAATACTATAAAGATATATTTACAAAAATTTTCCTTCCACGATAAAAAGTTTAAAATTTATAACCAGTAAATATATCTGTAAACATTTTGGTGGTACACCTGATAGTTAACTTAAAATACCTTGTAAAAGCAGAGTAGACTTATCGTTAACGCGATTAATATATTTATTGTTGTAATGTGTAGTGTGTGTTTCGTACGGAGAGGAATAACTAATGAATCATTCATTTACATATTTATGGGAAGTACGATACGAGCAAGTGGCAATTACACGAAATATGCATAATCTAAATTACAAATCCTTATCCTAAACTAGCGGCCACTACTCCGCTTGCAAAACTCAATCAAAATTGCGAAATATTATTTGTTTGTAAACGACTTTCTTCACGAAAAATTTACTTTTGAAGTTGTGCAAAACATGCTTTTAAGTAAAAAAACAATCTTTTGAGCTCTTTTTCCATATTATTTTGACGAAAATGTTTTTGTCAGACATTATTATATTTATATTATGATTGCAGACGAAGCGGATATTTGCGAATGGATCTATAAAATTTAATTTTTATTCGAAGCATACATTTCAAATCGATTTCTAACAATTTTGTTGTATTTTTCTGCTTCAGTAAAGCAATGTAAGATCTGCTATCGTGTTATTCCATAAATAATGCCGAGAATAATAAAAAAACAGAGTATAGTATAATACTTATTAATCGATATATTGATTATCACTTTTTATACCTGCATTTTACCTTGCCGCCAATTCTTTATCAGTTTTGTGGAAAAATATTGCGGTCTTATGATGAAGCTATATGTATAATGTTAACCTTTTTAAATTGGAGAACATACAGGGTGTCTCAAAATGTTGTGCTTCCTTAAAGGGGGGTTAATTCTGGAGGCCATTTAAAGTAACTATTTCCTTTGCAAAAATGTTCTCCGAGGCTTTGTTAAAGAGTTATTAACGAAAAACATGAACCAATCACAGCGTGGCTACAGCTGACGCCTTCCGGCTCGGTCAATGCCAACGTATTAATAACTCTTTAATAAAGCCGCAGAGAACATTTTCGCAAAGGAAAAAGTTACTTCAAATTACCTCAGTGACGTATCCTTTCAATGAAGTACAACATTGTTGGGACACCCTGTATAAGTGCTACATTTGAAGTTTATACTGTCTTAATGTGACAATTCACGATCGTATTTCCAAGAGATTAAAATGTAACATAGTAAACAATATTTTTATTCGGAAGCTAAAGTATACTCTGTATAATGTCTTTATTATGTTATCGAACAACAATTTCGCTAGAAACTCGACAAAAAATATATAATAGTATTCATTTCTTTCTGAATACGTCACCCATCGCTGGTTGTTTAATACTTTCTCAAAGTTTATGGTTAAAAAAATTTTCGTAGTGAATGTTTCAATTGCAACTACAATTTCAATCGTCGATAAATAACTTGGGTAAATGTAATTTAATAACTGAAGATTTTTATGTAAAAATCGGTAATTCCATTTCTTTAAACACTATACTGCCGGAGCAAGTTAATTTGACTCGTTTACGATTTTATATATATATATATATATATATATATATATATATATATATATAGAGAGAGAGAGAGAGAGAGAGAGAGAGAGAGAGAAGAACTGTATTGTCAAAATTTATATTTCGCACAACATTTATTATAATGTGAGCTTGGATAAGGAAATTTATGTAATCGTTCCCTATTGCATACAATATGACTGTTACAATTTTTGGGTCAGATAATATCAACTAATACAGTTGATTATTATAGTAACAAATACAGTAAACCAAAATTTTGTAAGTATCTAGGGTAAGGGACCCAATTACTATGGGGGACCAATTACTGTGCCTATATTAATTATACTTATTTTTAAAGCATAATGAATATTAAAAAAGAAATATTAAACTTTTTTCATTAAAATCAGTTAATGTATATGTCATATATTTCTTTTTTAATATTCATTATGCTTTAAAAATAAGTATAATTAATATAGGCACAGTAATTGAGTCCCTCAGCTTATGGAAACCAAAAAGTTCAGAGTATTATAATAAATTTGGACTTTTCAATTACGGGTGCAATTAAACATTGATTAGATTTGAATGATAGGAATCGCTCGGTTACTGTTGCGACACCTTGTACATACTAACAATAAGATGAGGTACTGCGCGGATTTACGACTCGAACGGTCGGTAATCCACGGGAGCAAGGCCGTATTGGAAAATTACACCTGCGCTGCGGTCCGTAATTATACATTATCTGGCTGTGTTTACGGACATCTTTGTGCGAACACGCATTCACGTTTCAACAGCGATCATGCTTTTCTTTCGCGCCATCTGAGCAATTTCCACCATTCGCATTCTTTTCAACCAGGTACCGCGGAAGATACTACAAAAAAATGAATGGTTCTTTCTCATATTCCGTTTTCTTGGATTTGTTCCCAGTTTATGACAAGGTTCTTTCGCTTTCACAAGAAATTCTGAAATTGTTGTCTGCTGAGACGATCTGCTTCCGTGATGCTTTGCTTTAGAAATGCTGGTTATTTCAGTGGATCCGGATTACATATGTATACAGGGTGTTCATTTGAAAACTTCCCAGGCGAATATCTCGGAAAGTATCCAAGACGTGTCCAAGGATTTCGAGGAGGAAAGAGGGGGGCGGTATCAGTCTTTTATTTGGGTGGCGTTTTCAAGGTCATTTGAAGTTCAACTTTGTTTTTTTAAATGGAATGTCCCATTTTTTATACCATAGATCGATAGAGTATCAAAATCTGAGTATAAAAGCGTTGACCTTCATATGTCCTAAACCTAATAGTTAACGAGATATTATCCAAAGAAGAAAGAAAATTATTTCGATAATATCTCGTTAACTATTACATTTAGGTCATATGGAGTACTACGATATAGTATCTCTTATTACGATGATTCACACTAGACTAAATAGTACAATCTTATATCGAAAGACAGACAAAATAAACAAGAGATCAATAGAGGACAATCGAAAACAAACGATTTGCGTCAAAGAATTTTACATAATAATATGCCTCACTCTACTTCTCGTTAGATATCTCGAAAACTAGTGCGTGGATTAAAAAAGTATACTACGAAAATTGCTGGTCTTTTTACGTACAATAAGATCCCATAATAAAAAATATAGGTTTCCATTTGAAAAAACAAAGTTGACCTTCAAGTGACCTTGAAAACGCCACCCAAATAAAAAACTGATACCGCCCCCCACTTTCCCCCTCGAAATCCTTGGACACGCTTTTTTAATATCTTTCAAACTTTTCGAGATATTCGCCTGGAAAGTTTTCAAATGAACACCCTGTATGTATATAGCTATGTGTCGATGACTACGAAGTGGTCTAACAATGTGTAAAAAAATTCAAACAAAATGATTCTTTTATTTACTATGTATTACGTCGATTGACTTCGCTATAAGTATTAAACTGCGGATCTTTAGGCAAATTCCCATTTTTACATATGTCCTATTTTATGAACATTAATATAAATGGATTATTTCCTTCGTTGACTAAAAGATTCTTTGTGGTAAAAATGAAATAAAAGCATTATCAACTTTTATTGATATACAGGGTGAGTCAGTAAAAATTCCCACCTGAAATAACTCATCATTTATTGACTTTATCGAAGAATGTTTGAAAGGAAATTTATTGTATCCGAGGGGGCTCATTAAAAACACACAGTTCGATTTTTTAAGAGCTCATACGTATTTTCTGTGATATCAAGATGACCTTGAGTTTTTCAAATAGACGTTGTATATTTTTTTATTGCTACGTTGTAGTCGAATTCAGTGACCCATAACGAAGTAACTTTAATTGACTTTGAATCTCAACACGAAACATTGAAAATAAATAATGCTGTTAAATACTCTCCACACCTTTTCGTTTCGTTTTGAGGGTCAAGGTCAAATGCGAGAAAAATTCAAAGATTAGGAAGATTAAACTGTGCATCTTTATACGAATCCCTATCTTCATAGATTACTTTATAATAATCAGAATGAGATAAAAATTTCTTTTGTTAATAAACTACATTTACAGGTGCCATAATTATATTAAATCCGCAGTCTAATGATAACAAACCTTGTAAATAAAGAACACAATGAACGAAAAATTAAATTTTTACTATAATGAAATTGAATTAATGTGTAAGTCCTTCGTAGAATTTGTGGATTGATATTGTTCCTTCCACTAATGAACTCTATTCAGTAAATTATGACGTCTCTTTAAAGGTACTTTCAAAAGTTGAACACTAGATTATTTCACATGTAATGACCTAATATTAGAAACTAATATCGGTCTCCTAAAAAATTAACTTCACCGGCATCCATTTTTAAACATTTTTACATACTTTATAGAGGGAAATGTTAAATAAAGGACAGAGAATTAAATGATAAAATGTAAAAACAGCATTTTAAAATCGTTTACCATTTTCACAGAAAAATATGCCAAAATGCCTTAAAACAGCTTCCAAAACGAAAAATTCTTTTTAGCACTCGCACGACCATTACCAAAATAATTATACAAGCGGTCGTGACGGAGTCTTTTTGGACCCACATCTTGTAATTGTAATACGTTTGTAATTATGCCTTTGTTGCGCAGCAATGCTGATTACTCGTTTCATTTACCATTCAAAGGACACGATTATTCTAATGTTGTACTAAAAATTTGTCGTTAGTATGTAAACACCATGTTCTATCTCGAAATGTTTTAGAAAAATGACAACAGTGCAATTTATCCAGATTTTTGTGATTTTTATTGTAAACTGACGCACCCTTTATTATTATTTCTAATGTAAAAAAACATCTATTTAATGTAACAAGTCATCCAATGTACATACAAGAAATATTAGGCATCTCAGGTTCATGAGAATGAAGAGAAAATATAAGTGAAATATAAGAAACCAAAATCGTAGCAGAGATTTAATTAATTTTTATCTTACTCGTGACTAGATCAACTCCACAATAGAAAATTGTATTCTGCCAATTTGTGAGAATCGCTTCAGGAAAACCAGGACGTTCCCAGACCAAATTCACACGCGCCATTACAACCTTTACAACTCAAGTAATTCGTAGACTGCGGATTTTTATTCAAAATAAAAATTGTCTGCATTAATTCCATGATATAAGAGCTACATGGGCATTTATTTTTTTTTCTTAATAATTTTACTATTTTTGCATTTCATCTACATCTTTGGTCTCATTTTTTCTGTCCTAATAATTGTATAATAATAGTAATAATACTCAATTGTTCTGATCTGTCTTCTAAATACGGTCATGGACTTAATAGTCATGGAGATTAATAGCGTGTCGATACTTTTTACGCAGCAGAAACTCACTATAGTTCGCAAATCACGTACACTTGCGTACACATCCGTAGTTTGCATTAATCATGGGTACAAACCAAGCACAAACCAAGATCAGTTCGATGATTATACAGAGTGGACGATTTATCTGAAGACATTGAAATATCTCGAGAACTATGCATAGGATCAAAAAAAAGTGGGTAATGAAAGTTGTTCGTCCCGAAGGGGGACATCGAATGATATCTAACTCGACCCCCACCGCCACCCCCTGGGGATGGGGGTGGGGGAAGATAAAAAACTTAAATGGGAACCCCCATTTTTCATTGCAGATTTGGATTCTCCAGAAAAAAGTACCCCAATTTTACCTACGAGTTTTTGCATTTTGGTTCACAGATAGCGCTGTAATCGACAAAAATCAAAATGGGTAAAAAATCGTTGAAAATTGGGGATATTTCGAGAAATACACATCAAATCAGAAAAATAAAAGTAGACGATATTATATGCCATATTTTTAAAAATGCGTTACCCAGGAACAACGACGTGGATACTATCTAATAATCTAATTAATTGAACAGTAAGAGGCAAGGGGACTCAAATTAAAGAAGCACTCTGATTTGTGAGAAGCAAGGGGACTCGCTTAAAACAAGCACCCCAATTTGTGAGAGGCAGGGGGACTCACTTAAACAAGCACCCCAAAGGGAACAGAAAAATACTACGTCTACGTCGTTGTTCCTAGGTAACACTGAAAGTAGTTTTTGATTTATTGATAAACAAACCAATGAATTTTTCCAACTGCTTTCGATTGCAGCGCCATCTGTGAAAGAAATTACACCAATAATATCAAATCAATGAAGAACCAAGATTTGCTATAAAAACAGGGTTTTCCATTGAAGATTTTGAAATAATTCCCTCTCGCACCCCCAGGAGGTGGGGGTGAGGGATCAATTATGGTGTTATTGAATAGCATTTTTAAAAATATCAAATACGTCTACTTTTATTTTTCTGATCTGATGTATATTTCTCGAGATATCCTCAATTTTCAATGACTTTTTTATCCATTTTGATTTTTGTCGATTGCAGCGCCATCAAATCTGCAATAAAAAATGGGGGTTCCCGTTTAAGTTTTTTATCTTCCCCCACCCCCACCTCCAGGGGTTTCATCATTTTGTTCAAATGAAATTTTATTATTTTTATTTAAAATGAAAATTTGTATCATTTGTTTAATGTATGAAGATGTTCGTTATACATAAATTGCTCCATTTAACACATAATACGGTTTAATGTGAATGCAGTATACTATATGATGTCCCAAAAATATTGTACTTCCTTGGATGAGGTGATTCCCGAGGCCATTAAGGAGTAAGGAGTTATTAGCGGAAAACATGGACCATTCAGAGCACGGTCGCAGATGCCACTATGAGGCGTTGCATGTGCATTGGCCGAGACGGAATCCGTCCGCTGTAATCGCGCTCTGATTGGTCCGTGTTCTTCGTTAATAACTTGTTACTAAAACCGCAGAGAACATTTTGACAAAGGAAAAAGTTCCTTCAAATGACCTCGGGCATTACCCCTTTCAAGGAAGTTCAACATTTTTGGGACACCCTGTACACCGGTAATTATCAGTGTGTCAATTTTGTGCAATTGTATGTGTAAGACTAATGCCAACGTCGCTGTTACATCCAAAGCAAAAAATACAAGAATCTTATACTTTATGTAATCTCATACTTAATAATCCTCATACTTTACCTTACCAATTTACATTTGCTTCTCACTACGATCTTTTTGTATTTTAACATCAAATCATGTAATCATTAAATTGATCTTCGCCTGTTCCCGTGTACTCATACTCATGATTAATGCATAATAGTAATAACAGAGGATGTTTACGCAAAATTAAGAGCTCCGAGATTCTTTTGTCATAAGTATACTGGATTTGCAAGAAATGTGTAAAAAATTGAAGCAATGGTAAAATCTCGTTCATTAACGGCATATATATGCGGTAAAACGGTGCGGTTTAACGGTATATATGTACACCTTAGAAATCATTTTTCAAAGATAAACACTACGTTGCGTTGCGAAGAATTCAAATCAAGTATATATATTCACCAAGTATATAGTCGCTAATAACCTGAGATGTTGATGCGACTCTAAACTTAGGAAAAAAAAATTCTACAAACGCAATTATTATAAATTTCGATCTTCTGAGAAGTGTAACATGATACGGAATTAGATATGTCGGCGAGACAATACTGATAAAATAACAAAACCTTTTTGTTTTTAAGTATTGTTTCAAGAAACTTTTACCAACGAACATGTGACATTTTTCTGATTAAAACAAGACCAAACATATTCAATTGGCGATTTGCTGGAACCTCGATTATCCGAACCGTTGATATCTGAATTCCTTATTATTCGGATACGCGTTTCACACGTAAACAGTTCCATCTATGCGGAAATATACAACACGATTCACTGTACAAGTGAATAAAGATTTAATCAAACAGTGTAACTAGGTAACTGTTCTATTATTCGAGCACTCATGCTCCATTTACTAGTTCGGATAATCGAGGTTCCACTCTATCCTGATTTAAACAAGTAAATACGATCCAAATTGTGTCGTGTTTCGGGTCATTTCAATCAGAAAAATATCACACGAAAAGGTTCGTACAGGCCTCTGAATTAATAGCTCACGACAGCCGATTTTCAAAGGCTACGCCCCCTTGACCCGGCCAAGCGTCTCGCTCCCTATGGCAAGCCTAATGCTCGGAGCTCTACAGGCGCGTACCATAGCAGTTATTCGTGGTGCATTAGGGCGACACTCGTATCAATAGATTTCCACTCGCCTATGAGGTACTACATATTGTTTTTTGTATTTTTGTTTGTTTGTAACTTCTCAAAAAAATCCAAGTCGTATGGTCCGATATTAAAAAAGTTATCGTTTTTTTTTGAAACTTTCCGAAATTCCGACGCTGATCAATCGAAGAGCTCAGGGCAACAAATGATCATCTAGATTTTGACGTGGCTGTAAAGGAACAAATTTTTTCGATACTTTTTCGTTTGTGACTGTTGCCCCGAACGAGATAAAATTCTCCCAAAAATTTATTGTTATTCCTATAGAATGTATAGTACAGATACATTCTTCGTTTGGACGAAATTTCATTGCGAATCTTATCAGTTTCTTTTGGTCGCTCACTTTTATTATTTTCACCATTATCTCGACTATTGAAATGAAATTAATAAAATTAATCAATAAAAAATAGCACGTAACTTGCACTTTAAGATTAAAAAATGATTCTTGTGAAAATATAGTTGCCATTATACTTACTGGACATTTTTTCGCTTGTATAAGATCTAAAATGTACGTATCTTGTGAAACTTCATTTTCGAAGACATGAATTTTTTTTAAATAACTTCAGTCTCTCTTCATTTGTAAATTTACTAAAACATTGTTGTTTGCATTCGCAAGAATCGCCGGTTCGCCTTGCTGGTTTTTCTTTATTACGCACAGTAATACAACATTGTCCTTGTAAAGCTTTCTTTCTTTTATTTCATAGCCAATTCTATGGATTTCGTTTTCTTTTTTTTTTTTACTTTGGCACTGTTATCGACACATTTACTGTCGTTTTCCATTTTTCACGAATACAGTCCGATTGCTTTTGTGTACTGTACTCGTATGACTATCTTTACTTGGCGCGAATGTCGAATAACTCACAAATTCCGGGCAACAAATGGTCACCTATAAGGTCGCTACAGTCGCTCTGACTGTTTCTTGCTGTGAACGTTTAGAAAATCTAAGAGGGCAGTCGAACTGACCGTTAAATCGAGCTGACCGTTTGTTGCCCTGAGCTCTTCAATTCTGCTTTCCTCTTTATGGGCTTTCTATGGCCTTTTCCCGACCTACATCGTCGATGTTCATGTTAACCCTTTGCACTCGAAGCTATTTTAACTCTAAAACGAAACATTTCTTCCCATCTAGAATATTTTCCTTCTATATATATTTTTTTGTTTATACACACAAAAATGGTGCAATTTGCTCGTAGAATACTGAAGTGTTTAGTGATTTATTAGATACACACAAATTTAATAATGTAAAAAATATTTTGAATAATGATGCAGCAATTTTGAGTGGTGCCTTACAGTCGCCATTCGAGTGCTAAGGGTTAATAGGTTGGGCACGGCTTAAGCATAGATAGGGCAATCGCGGAGAAAATCGAGGATTGGTTAGGTGACATAAAAGGTTGAAGGTGTACGACTCGTGTGAATAATCGTAAAAACACATAGTACCTTATGGGTGATGTGAAAATTTTATTTATACGAGTGTCGCCCTAATGCGCCACGAATAGCTCCTATGGTACGCGACTGAGGAGTTCCGAGCACTATGGCCGCCACGGGGAACGAGACGCGCGGCCGGGCGAAAGGGGCGTAGCCTTCGAAATTCGGCCGTCGTGAGCTATTAATTCCGAGGCCTGGGTTAGTAAAAATTTCATAAGAGAATAATTGAAAACGAAAATGTTTTATCGCTGGATTAATCGCTGTCACATCGATACACTAGTAAAGATATTGTGATTAATCACTATCCTCTTCAACGTTGGATGCTAGCAGCAAGAAATCAAGGAATATGACAGTTCTACACCAGAGCTGTTCAACATACCTATTAGAGCGGGCAAAGGAGCCCGCCGATGTCGGTGGGCACAGTAAGGGCAAAGCTACGGGCAAAGTGACTTGGTGGAGTTGGGGAAAGCAGTAACACAGCCGTAGCTGACCACGTAGTTGTGACAATGCGTGTGTCAAATACGTGCAGCCCCGCAGGGGCGTGGCTTCGTGCCCGCCGTCCTGTGTATGCTCAGGTCAAGAAAATCGCTGCTCGTACGGGCAGATGCTTAAGAGCTCTGATCTACACGATACAAGTGACATTTCGGTCGCGTAATTTTCACTCATATCGAGACATTACTGTATGTCCTTTTTCTGGTACACGAGTTCCAGACTTCTGCGTTGTAGTGCAATCGCGTTAACGCGTTGTGCAACATTATTAGAAAATCGTTTGGTCAATAATCCAGAATTTGGACGTAAATTACATTGTATCAGATAGCAGTGATCCGTTCGAATTGCGGACACCTGGGATACTGGTATGCAGTTCTAAGTTGAGTGACTCTGATCAAGCTAGTAGTTCATGCTATCGGTTCAATTTCCAAAGACAATATTCTGCATGGAGTGTGTTCTGTCGTTACCATTAAATTCCTCCTTATACCGATTGCGCTGACAAGAACTCGTGGATTGCTGCTGTTAGGCTAAACGCGCACTAGCACGGCAAGAAATTTAACAAGATGGCCGAATTTTAAATTAATCGCCATGTGTTCATGACAAACCCTTCTACGGTGTTTATAAAAACTTATTCTAATGGTGTTCGGGTTACATAGACTCAACTAAAAAAATGCGTGCATATCTTTGGATACTCCACTGTCCAGAATTGTCTAGACATCGTGTCTGGCTCTGTGCCATGATTGAGCGGGACATTGTCATTTCTGAGATATTTATTGGCATCTTTAGGCAGCGGTACTCCACTGAATAATAGGTTGACGCATCGCAGGCTTACGCGTAGCGGAAAGGTGACACCAGTTTCGGGGAAAAGATCCTCGGGGAAATCTTTGTGCAGCGTCCTACGAGGTTTACGTGGGAAAATGAAATCACGGAGTCGGTAGGCGTTACACAATTTTCGGGTTACGTCCCAAACTGGCGATTCATCCCGTTTTTGTCCCTACCAAAGAAATGCTCTGTTCCCGAGTTATGGTAGGGAATTGAGTGAGAAGTAAAACTCAGAACCGTGCTGTGCACGGTTGGGGCTCCTCAAACGCTTGCTTCGCCCACCAACGTTTCTTTCGTGCAGCGCGCACCTTTGCCGCGTTCACTGATGTCTCGTGTCTTCGTTGCCCCACCATATGTACCTTCGTAGCTACTCTCGGCAGGCGAAGCGCGTCCTTTCTTCATGGTAACGGCGCTTACTGGAAGGGGACTTACTGGTGGACGGTACGGTATATTGATTTCTGTTTATTTATTTGATTACTTATTTAGTTGGACAAATTTTGCTGATGTTTTTGCGTTACGGGTCACAGTGATCCGAACTTCATCAATGCAACAATTTTCGTTGTACACTTATGCAATTAATTTTGCAAAAAACTCTCTATCACTACTTTAAAATATGCATAGAAACGAGCAAAGTTAAATTTGATTCCAACAACATGATAATTAAAAAAGTTATAGAAGCCTACATATCCGGCTGGGTCACACAGACCTGGAACACCATAGAAAGGTTCAAGAACTCGTATCGTGATGAGATTTTCTGAGAATTTTATCCTCCTTACTTAACAAGATCGCTATGTTTAATTTCAATTTTTTAGGCATCGATTATGTACCTATAGAATTTACTGACATAAGTATGGAAGGTACACTACATGTATCGATAAAAACAGCTGACAAATGGTAGTGACGATTTCTGTAATTCTTATGAGAGATTTAATCTATTGTTAACTTGAAAAAACTACGACTAGTACGAGTAATACGACAATAGTATTTGATTTGGTCAATTCATAAAAAAGAGATGGCTTCTGTTAGGTTATCCCATAAGTAATGCGAGTTTTGTTGTTCTTTTTTTTTTAAGTGAAACACAAGAAATATCCACAATCATTAGTGTTCTGTATATGTATAATTCTACGGATTGTAGAAAATGAAGGAAATATATTTAGAACACTAATGTTTGTGATTATGTGTTAGTATTTTACCTTCCAAAATCATGAAAAAGTCGCATTACTTGTGGGAATGACCTGATATACTGATATATAAACTATAAGAAGCTTTTTGTAACTATTTTTCTAACAGTACATATCAAGACAACTCGTGTTTACTCTCGGTTTAAACGGTGCATGCAAGATAGCAACTGCAACGGTGTATGCTGCAACTGCTGTATGCAGTTTTCCCAAAATTACGAGAATATATTTGCTTTATCGGTCACGAACAGTAGATAATTTTAAGACAACAGTCGTGATTGTATTGTCGTGATTTTAATGAAAAAATTTAATATTTCTTTTTTAATATTCATTATGCTTTAAAAATAAGTATAATTAATATAGGCACAGTAATTGGTACCCCCATAGTAATTGGGTCCCTTATCCTACTTGAGAATTAACGAAGGCCGTGTAAAAAGACTTTCGAGGTCGCTTCGTATGTTTATCAGCATGATGTAAATGTCGTACAGACATTTTTAATTACCGATTATGAAGGAGGTATTACGTGATGTTAGTCATGCACACATTGTATGATACATATTTGGATTTCGATTGAAGATTTTAAAAAAGTTAATTTTCAGATGAGAGATACTTCTTAATTTTGAAAATGTCTACGTTTTAATAGTTCAACAGTTATGTTATTGTTTCCCTGTTGTGACTGTTCTGAATAAGACGAATTGAATATTACATTCTGAATACATATTTACAGTGAATTCCCGATATAAGTCCCTTGGGCGGTTCTGGCGAGGGACATTTAGACGACATCTGCGGTTCTCACCGAACGTTGCATTTGAAATACACAGTGCACGCTGGAAATGCAAATGACCCTTTCGTCTATATGTCTAAAACCCCGAACATGTAGGCGGATAGGGACAAGGAGGCTGAGAAAACGTCTTTCTTTGATACAATGTTGCACGTAGAAACGGACAGTGAAGTTCGAGAGCCGTCGCCGCCGAGGAGTGTACATAACACGATCGGGTATGTCGGTGTGAGACCAGACAACAGTAATACTAATGAAATACAAAACACTACTAATGTACACTACTAACACTACACTACTAATTCAATTACAAAACTTTTTTTTTATTACTTATTATGAGACTTTCACCAACATATTTGTGGCATTTTTCTAATAAAAATGATACCGATATAATTCCGTCGATATTTACTTGTGTAATGAGCGATGGAAGTTACTTTCCATTTCAATTATATTAACCGAAAATGAGTGCAAATATGATCCGAACGATATCGTATTTGGTATCATTTTAATCAAAAAAATTCTACAAACATATTGGTGAAAGTCTCGTAAAAAAATAATTATCAATAAAACATTTAAGTTTTGATTTAAACGCCTGAGCTCACATCAGTTTTTCATCTTTCCCGAACGCTTCGACTCTCCGCGTCCCTGTCAAAACTTTAATCGTTCATTACACAAGTAAATATCATCGGAATTATATCAAATTTGGTATCATTTTCATTAGAAAAATGCTACGAATATGTTGGTGAAAGTCCCATAAAAAATAATGAAAAATAAAGAAGTTTAGTTATTGGATTAGTGTGGTCTCCTGGTCTCACACCGATATACCCGACCGTGTTATATTACACTCCTCGGCGACCGAAGTGTCTCGAGCTTCTTGGGCCGTCATAGGCCCCCGCAGTGGTGTGGGTAGTTCCAGGGACCTTTAAACGCGAGGCTTGCAGGGACTTATATCGGGTATTCACTGTATACGGAGAAGTAGAGGTGTGATAATTTATAGAATCAAACTATGCGAAATGAAAAATATTAAAAAGCTATGTGTATAAGTTCTTTGTGCTTGCGTTCAAATTTATGAAATGACAAATACAGTGTCTACTCGACATTTGTCCCAAACACGGGTCTGACCAGGGACATGTATCGGCTGGAAGATACTATTCTTTGATACACTGTCGATAGTAGAGAAGGACAGCTAAGCTCGAATGGCCTCGGCCTCCGAGGAATGTAAACATAATACGAGTTGTCTCCGCGGTCGAGGACACTTGAGCTTGGTGGCCCCTGATGGCGTATACCCCGCGTCAGTGGGGCCATTCTGCTATATACTAGTATATTCAAGTATATTCGGATATATTCTAGTGTATTCTGCTATATTCTAGTATATTCAATTATATTCTGGTATATCCTAGTCTATTCTGCTATATACTAGTATATTCAAGTATATTCTGCTATATTCCAGTGTATTCTGCTATATTCTAGTATATTCAATTATATTCTGGTATATCCTAGTC